>NC_069376.1:73245000-73546606 GCF_021730395.1 Mercenaria mercenaria | reverse complement strand
CTTTTTGATTTAATATCTAAAATTTGTGGAGTTAAAAGTGCCACAAGACTTTTAATTGCATGTGTAAAACACATAAAGAATTTGTCCACTTAGATGTTATGCATAATTTCATAGTGAGAAAAGCACTATTTTTAATACTGCACAGACAATTATACAGTTAAAGTAGTAAAAGAATGTTATCATAAACATAAGTATTTATTTCTACTATGTTACTTAATGTACCTTTGGCAAATCGGTTTTAGAATGATGGATTTAACAAAAAAATAGCCATAGTTTATCTTCACATAGAAAGGACAGCCACACCATGTAAATAAAAACAGTTAATAAACGAGCCTTTAAATGCACTGGCCTGCAGATCGTACGACAACAAAGAAAGACAGAAAAATTTAGGTATCAGTAAATTAAGGCTATATTTCTTAAGAAGGCTAAGAAACTTAATTACTGACGTACTGTATGTTATGGAAACACAGAAGTATTAGTTGTTTTTACTGATTTCTGCACTTTAAATTGAAAAGCGGTTGTAGCTCAAGGTAAACATATCTGTATTTAACGGTCTTAAATACATATTCCTCCGTAGTGTATTGGTAAGTCAGTGGGAAAATTGTTATGGCCGCGGCGGTCCGGGCTCGATTCCCGACTCGACCATCTTTTTTCTGGATGTGGCATTTTAAGTTTAGAAACAAAAAAAGTCATATTCTAATGTTAAAAATATGACCAAACTTCAGTTTTAAAGAAAGATAATTCTAAGCCACAATCTGGAGGTCAGTGGCTTTAAGTAAACATGGTTATTTAGTTTGTTACCGTTGGAACATAACTTATTTGAATAACCAAATACATTTTAAATCAATTTCTAGAAATTGAATAAATCTGCATTTTTGTTAATTATTCCATGGAAAAAATGGCTCTCGTTTTTATCAAATATAGAAATGTTACTAATGTTTTCGTTTGAAAATTCTTTCACTTGCTACACCGAACACCGATTTACGAAGTCTTGGTAATACCATTTAATATGAAATAAGGCAATGCCTCAATCGGGAATCGTTACAGTCCATCAGCTTACCCAGACCACATTTTTAAATTCGATAGTATATCTCATTCGGTATATATAGCATGTTACCGTAGAGAGATCGATCCCGAATTTCGTCGCAAAGCGACGGTAGGGTCGATTTCTTATATACCTATATAAATTCTGTCAAAAATACTGCTTGCATTTCACAAGGAAGTACGACAAGGCTGAAAATAAATCCCGTATTGTACCTTTCAAAGTCCCGTATTGTACCTTCCGTATTGTATGTTGCCGGACTACTTTCATTTATATGCATGAGCTGACACAGTTATATAAATAGCGCGTACAAAAACATCACTCATTTCATTTTAACAAACATTTAAGATTTCGTTCGATTAAAAATAAACAAACAAAAAGATGGAGGTATATAAAAAGGGTCATTACAACAGTAGCTCGATCTGGGATTTTGTATTCGGCTCTCGTAGATTTTGCAAGGACGGATCACACTCATGCGCCTTGTGAGATCCGATCTGGCAAAATCTACTCGAGCCGAATACAGCGTCCCAGATCGAGCTACTCTTATAATAACCATATTATATTGTCTAATCCTTTAAATACTAAAAGCTGCATGAAACCCAACTGATTCATGTTTTATTTGAATAAAAATTTCTACTTTTTATTTTTGTTTGATGCTGATAATTTTTCTTTTCAGTTTGTTGGATGAAACAGAAATAATTGGATGACTCTCCTGATAAAGAAGCGTATGCCGTATATTAAAATGTATTGTCCCAAATATTTTAAAATGGCTAAATGTTTAAATAAATGTTTGGGAAGAAAAAAAGAGAAACTCAGTTATAATGACACCTTATCGATTATTAAGACGACCTGAAGCTTATGTGTTTGACAAGATATTAGTTATATGACCCAGGGAAGTTCTTGCACCTTTTATTTCTTGAGCAATGGCATAGGTCCAGTCGCTAAGGTGTCTATGTCTTAGACTAGCTGACAAACTATGTTGAATGTCCATTGTTAAAACGTACAGCTGTTGTTTCTCATATGTTTCATATATGAAATGTTCCTCTGGCTACCTTGCCTAAATGATTAGTGTACCAATGATTTGTAAATAATTTGGATAATGTTAACAGTAATTTCACGGATCAGCCAAAACACTCGATGTGTTAAAAGTCTAACACACCACTAATAGCATTCAGCTCAAACTTCTATAGGCTTGAGGTACTATACTTGACTGGACTCTTTGCTGGATCTCATAGAGATGTAAAGACCATGTCTTCATAATTCAAGCTGCAACTTAGTATGTTTGACCTGACTTCTTGATGCTGGCGCCTGTATACAGACATACATAATATTCAGCTATCATATAGGTAAAACCACGATCCATTGGCTGTACTTCTCCAATAAAGTTAAACCTCGTCTATAAGCTAGAATTCTCCTACTGTCTCAGTAGATACTCTGTCTCGACTTTCCGATGCTCAGGCAATATATGTTATCGTCTATAGCATTTGCTATAGTAAAGGTATAACTCATGCACTAGCCATAAAACTCAAAACCTAGTTACAATATTGCAATTCTTCTTTATGATGGTAAAACGTTTTCTTTTAAATGATTTATCCGCCCTGACAGCGTTACTACAATAGCTTTCTTATTAATTATTTCTTATTATTATTCGTTAGATATGTCAGTTATTGGATGCATTATCAACTCTCTGTCATCTGCCTGCCTATTTATACCCTAGCACTCATGTGCCATTTACAAAAGGTCGCTCTAATTGGTGTTAATTATAAAAGTTTCAATTATAACAACTATCAATTTATGAATTAAAACTAAATCTTAACAGACCGACGATATATGAATTTATAATTCTGAATACGAGGGAAGGTTAATAGGTTAATGCACAGTTTCTACTATACACGGAAAAACTCCAGTCTATCATGAATATATACATGTGTAGTTTATTTCCATTTCACTCATTACTAAACCACTCGTGAATGTTTAGTTTTGAATCAATTTCAATGTAAACGAAAACCATCAGTCTATGAACAAAACTTAACATTCTCTCTTTACTGATGAAACTCAGTATAATTATGTAGTGACAAGTGACTAATGAAATAGCCAGCACAAAAGCATGTTTATGCTTTCCCTGGGGTCCTTGCAAGCTGTTGCAGTTGCTGTATTACAAGCCAATTACGGAAGCTACACAGAGTAATACGATTTCAACAGTAATACGTTTTTTTACAAAGCGCGATGTTTTTGTGTTGTAAAACGGGGTTTTCCAAGAGAAATGGACATTTGCTTATGGAAGTGTTTTAGATATAATATGCATTATATTATATATTACTGTAATAAGTAACAAACTTGTTTTAAGCTTAAATGATTTTGTAATTATTTCTTTCTACTTCAAAATGTTCAAAATACGGTAAACGAAATTTACAGCAGGATCTAATGGTTATTTATTGATTGGAAACAACAAACAGACCTTTGAGAATAAAAGTCTCACACGCCGAAGACAAATTTAGCCAATACGGAATGTGAATGGTGTTGTTTTATTACAGAAAAAGTCATGCTGTCAGTTGTCCTATAAATAAAAAAAAAACGTCACTCTCGCCTTAAATTTATAATCGTGTGTAATTTTGAAAGGCATGGTATGAATATGAAACCAAAAATAATTTGCGTCAGTGAATATCTTCAGTATTTCAATTCTCGGCATTTGTCGCAAAAGACATGGTGTGTATTTGCCTTGTTATATCTCGCCCACCAAATATACTAAAATCAAACGTGCAATCTGGCCCGATTCTTAGCCCCAATTCTAAATTCCCTTTTCCATGGACATTGTATGTTTATAGAAGTATTCGGAGGGTCATGGACTATATATTCAAAAGAAATGAGTTTCTGAAAATAATTAATTGGAGGTAGGAAGATGGCGGATGCAGGGCAGTGCATACGTGGACCATTAACTCTATAGCTTTGGAGGGGTTGCGTCGCGATTTTCCTACGCCTAGTAACCGCAGGTAACACAGGTATACACATACACATTACACTCAACAGTGTATTACTCAATCACTGGAATCGAAAACGAACACATGCATAGTTTTCTGTAATATTTCTTAGGCCTTCGACCGTGTCTGGCACAAAGGTTTAGTATTCTTAAAATTACAAGAAATTGGAAACATCAGATATATTTTAATTGGATAGAAAATTATTTATCAAACTGATGTCAAAATGATTTGTAGGAACGTCTTAATAAGATTTTAAGACCTAACAGTTGGAGTTCCTCAGGGGTCAGTATTAGGTCCTTTGTTGTTTCTCATTTATGTAAATGATATTGTGGACACTTCATTCAGTATTTCACGTCTGTTTGCTGATGATACTTCTCTGGAATGTAAATCAGCAAATACTGCACATTTAGGCATTTTAAACCGTGACATTTTAATCGTGCATCAATGGGCTCATCAGTTGCTTGTAGATTTTAATCCTAATAAAACAGTTTCAAACATAATGTCGTATAATGTTAATCTTACTTTTGATAATATACCAGTTAAATTTGTTAGTGATCACAAGCATCTTACTTTAAGTAGCGATGGAAAATGGCATAAACACATTGAAAATAGATGTATATTACTGTTTGTTTCAAAAACATTAGGCATTACGCGCAAACTGAAATCTTCATTGTGCAGGAAAGCTTTGGGTCATATTTATATCATTCCTCCGACCACTTTTAGAATATGCAGCTGTCGTATTGGATAATTGTTCTAATTTTGAGAAAGATAGTCTTGAAAAACTGCGAAACGAAGCAGCAAGAATGTAACTAGAACAACGCGATCCTTATCACTAAACAATCTCTATAAGGAAATAGGACATATCTTGGTCTGAAAGACGAATATATCAGAAATTAATATTAATGTTTAAAGTTAAACATGACATTGTTCCAGGTTATCTGACTAATATAATGATTCCTGATGTAGTTGGTGACAACCACCTTTATAATTTAAGAAATAGTGAGGATTATGATATCTTAAAACGACGTACCGAAATATTTTCTAGATCATTTAATCCATCTTCTATTTCATTGTGGAATGAATTACCTATTGGAAAAAGACAATTAGAAACCGTATCAGCTTTTAAAAAGTCGTTATCAAACCACACGGTTTAAATCACCAGAAGTACTGGAAATATATTCCTTTGGCGAACGAAAGTATTCAATTTATCATTCTCGACTAATAACGAAATGCAGCAGTTTGAATTCTAATCTTTTTATAAATCATTTAGTCACTGATTTTAGTTATTTTTGTGAACATCATACATAAGATTTTGAGCACTATCTTTTTCAGTTCCTGGTTTTATGAATGTTTCAGTCAACCAAGGACTATCACCCTTTAAACAGAGAAACTTTACTTTTTGGGACCTCTTCTTTATCATTCACTGATAAAATTAATATTTTTAGAAGTGTTCAAATATTTATCAAAGATACAAAGCGTTTTGAAAATTGAATACAACTTACACGAATCCAATACATTTGATTTTACCGTTGTTGCAAGATATACTGCCCCATTTGATTCAATGTTTCATTGCAGTTTGTCAATAATTCACAGTTAGAAATGTTTTAATTAAGAAATAATTTATAGCAAAAGAGTGTTTTAACACTATTTATGTACGATAGGCGGTTATACGTCGGGCATAATAATTTCACGTGGGCGCAGCCCGAGTGAAATTATTTGTACGACGTATTACCGCCCGAGTGTATAGATAGTGTTAATACACTCTTTTGGTATGAATTATTTCCATTCTAATATGCCCTGAATCTAAAACAGTAGATAAAATATAGTAGCGCAACAAAAACATTGACGTCACTGCACGTTAATGTGACGTCATTCTAGTGTAAGTGTTTTAACAGAAAAAAACATATTAGAATTTATTTTACATAATAGACATATCAGACTCGAACTAACATATAGCAAACGGGTGTTTTAATTTCAATAGATTTTAAATCATTGCGCATTATTATACTTTCTTTTTCATTTTATTTTTCAGGTAAAAATACAAGATTCAGACAGCGATACCTCCAGAGATGGGAATTCTCCTTTGGAATGTGGCATTGGCGAAAAGAAATTCCGTTCCCTGATGCGCAAAGTCATACACGAATCTGACAAATTGTCCTCCCAGGTATCTCTGGTTTCTTTAGAATAACTCATTTCAGAAGTCGTTGTGCAATCGTACCATTGTAAGGTATCTTTGAACAACTTGAACGAAATACTTGATTTTGAATTTATCCCGTCTCCTACCAATCGTGTCAGAAGTTAGGTATTCACCTATAGTTTGTTGATATTACTTCATTTTTACCATCGCCGGTATGTATGATTGCTGCAATTTCTACTTCTTCGATCTTAGTTGAATCATTTTCGCTCCCAAAGTTTAATACCCTTTAACTTTCCACTGATTTCTCTTTATTAATATCACTTGGTTTTTGGACAGTCCATATCGTACATTTTTTGAAAAAAAAAACATTTTCGTTTATGACTTTTTAATGGCGAAAAAGTCATATGCCTCTTGGACAAAAATCTGCACTTTATGAATCTTAGATTGGAAATAGTGCATCTTTTTGTAAACTATGCATGTCCGGCAACCCTACCGTGATTGTGCCGTTTATTGCACTTGCTTGCTTTTCCTTTGATAAATTAAAGGACCTTTTTATATGTTAACATGATGGAAGCGTTTCTTCACCAGACATGAGAATTATTTTCAAATTTTATTTAATGAGTATAATAAAGTCAGTACAATATATTCTACCAATTTTCTTGAAAATGTGACAAGGTTTTAATCAAAATAAACTGTTATTTTAAAACTTCAAAGGGCCGTGTGATGCTATACAAAATGTACCCGGAACAGGACAAATTTTGTACAACAAGTAATACAATAAACATATTTCAAGAGTTGGACACTATTTTTCAAGTGAAAGTTTGCGTCCGAAATTGTCCGAACATGACTTGTACTTGTACTTCTAATTTCCAGTTTGTTTAGTTCTGCCCATTGTCTTCTCGTTTAGGGCAAACCCATTATTTTAACTGGGGACCATACGCCGCTTTTCATGGAATTACACGCTAGTGTCGCATTGAAGGTTCCATGTGCACCGCCGTATAAACACAACTGCGGATGTCTCTAAATTGTTTTTTTTTTGTACTTTTAGCATGTGTAAATGTTGAGTTCTGCTCAACCCGGGGCTAGAGGGCATGGACGGTAGCATGCATTTTAACTACCATCCATGAACAGGCTCAATCAAACCGAGCCTGCAACATTTTCGTTTTTGTTGTGTTGAGCGACCTGTGGAGTTTCCACTTTTTCTATTTTGTTTACATCTGGAAATTAAATGTATTTCAAAATATAGTCCCCTCATTCACAAAACAACTTATTCGGCGGAGGATACTAATTCACTGAATTTGCTTGTTTACATGCAGTTCAACGGAGGTGTAGCCCATCCGTTTAGCTCAATAGGGAGAGCGCAGATCTACGGATTGCAGGGTCGCGAGTTCGATCCCCGGGCGGGGCGTATGTTCTCCGTGGCGATTTGATAAAAGACATTGTGTCTGGAAACATTTGTCCTCCACCTCTTATTCACGTGGGGAAGTTGGCAGTTATTTGCGGAGAACAGGTTTGTATTGGTACAGAATCCAGGAACACTGGTTAGGTTTATAGAAATGAAAAACGGCGTTAAACCTAAGACAAGCACATAAATCAACGGAGGTGTTGCAAGCATGCGAGTGGATATAAAGATTACATTACGTTGGCAACAGGTAATGTATTAGGCTTTGTAGCATTAAATGAATGCGGGTGCCAGCAGATTTTGCTCAATTCCAGACTAAGGATCTACGACATTCGAATAATGAGTCTGACGCAATAACTCGTACAACTGCAATAACTAACAGCAGTTAGTGCTATCTGCATGGAATGCTCTGATTTATTATCAGCTGAGTTTCTTAATTGGTCTAGTTGGGTGAACAAAAACATAACCTGTTCAAAAACACCAGATAAAAATATCTTGTCTCTCAGCCTGAGGTGATACAGTAGTAGCAGAAAGACTGAGTTCGGCTTCCTCCAAAATGCTAATTTTAAGTTTCGAACGAATGCTTCATAAATTAGAGAGTATTTGATAAGCTATCAGATAAATGTTTTACAAATGCAGACAACGTCCTAGAGCTCAAAATAATAATCCTAATTCATCTCGTGTACTACGAAAATTGTAATAACTGGGTTGTTGAATTCAGATTGACGAATAATTTTATCGTCGAAGTTTTAAAAGTATTTTTAAATATCACAGCAGCCGTAATGAATTTTGATACATCTTTCATTAATTGCAAAACTATTGTCAGAATTTGCAAACTAGTTTTGTAAGTTTGCACCTACGAGAAGTGTTATATTTTAACACTTTACAAACATACCTAAATGTTCAATTATCTGTACTGTATTGTAACAAATGTTCCATTTGATATTCGATCATATACTAAATCGTGCTAAAACGCATAAATCAGGGCGTCAGGGTCATATTGATTGTTTATTGGTCCAGTGTTTTCGTTAAGATCAATTCTAAGTAAGCTCAGAGAACTTTTTTTGTCATCATTTCAGGATTTTCCGTATACCATATACTATTTGGGCTAAGACTTGAGAATTCATTTTTCTGGAGTAAAGAAATAGTTTTTCCTTTTTTAAAGATTGGAAATAATAAAGTGTCCGTTTATATGTACGACTCGATGCATTGCGAGGAGGGAACGCAAAATACTGCAGCGGAAATAGACTATAACTACTTCTTGTACACAGATTGCACAAAACAAATTTCTGCCTTAAAACAGCACTAAAGCCAAAGTAAATACTCTTACAGCAAAAAAGATTAACGTTTAACAGTATTCGGTTTCTTAATATCATGTTACATTTTTATACGTCGTACAAACGCCCATACCAACTTTATATCCCTTCAAGAAAATAATCTCTTTAGAAATAACCAAATCCTATTTCACATTAGCCATACACTATATCTTAAGTTTTGTTTCCTACTTTTAGAAATAAAACGCTGTAAAAAGTCCGGAGATCCTTTATTTTACTGACTTATGTATTTGTATCGGTAGACGAACTTGAGGATCATAGAAACGATAAATTTAATAACCATTTAAGTGTTACATTTGCAGGTAGCATCGGAGCGCTTTCTGAATTCCGCAAATACCCATTTATTGCTGTTTAACCCAATTATATGACAAATGTTTGGTAATTTGCTTAAAGAAATGTTACATTTGAGCCAAGTTACCACTTTCTTCATGTTCATATATTGTTGTTTAAAAAGCCAAAAGAACTGGGCTCTGTAATTGTTAACCTGTTTTCGAGCGTACAACTTCAATTATTTGGAATCAAAAACATGTATTTGTAAGATAGTGAAATGAAGAAAAACAGTGCCATGCACAGATGCACAAATTCTTATGAATGCCTCTCAAAGTATTCAAATATGACTTGAACACTCCCGTATGATCGAGGGTATGCATCATTTTGGACGTATTCACCTGATTTTCATTTTATAGTAAGTGACCATTTGACATACACATTACAATTGACTCTAGTGTGTATGGTGTTAACAGGTTCTTGTCCATGTTTGTTTGTGTAAATGGCTGTCTCAAAATGAAACATGATTCTACCATTGTTTTGAGACGATGTGACACAAGTTGTGATAGGTCATACAAATTAATACCTTTAAATAACCCATTATCAAAAAAGTAGAGGTTGTTTTTGCAAATCTCTTAGAAGCAACATTTAACATACTTATTACTGTATAAATGCACCTTCGGCCTTTAGCGATACAATATACTCTAAATACTATACCACAGATCAGCTCACGCGGAAAACCCATTCTACTCGATCCTCGGAGGATGGCCAAAACGAGTATCAAGGCTCCGACTCGAAGTTTCTTCGAGTCTGCCATTTTCCGTCAAGGAATTTCGCTATCTGACTCCGAGGATTTATGCAAAGTCGCTCGAAGGAAATCCCCGAAGTGACTCGAGATGAAATCCAATTAGCATAATTCACACCTATATTGGTTTCTTTTGTTTCCGAGTCACTTGACGGAATTCCTTCGAGTGACTCGAGACCAATAATTAATTACCTATACAAATTTAAATAAGCATTCGAGTAACTTCGAGGGCAGATTTCAGATTACTCGGAGCAGGGTGATTATATTTTTATATAGTGATACGCGAAATAACACAGTATTTGAAAATTAAAATAATACTGAAGTAGTTTTTATCTTACTTTAAAATAAACCAAATTTTTCTGTTTACTTATGATATTTTCTTTTCTTTTTGAGTGGATACGGCAGTAGAATTTTTTATTCTATTTATAATTCCTTTCAAATGAATAAAAGTAAGACCATTTTCATGATGAAAATTAATCATTTCTCCTATAATTTTTATTAACTAATAACGGTCACTTTTCTTTCACGGCCATAATCTTTACGTTTATCTAGTATTATATAGTTTCTAATTTAGTCCATTTTACATCATTTTATTTCTAAATTTAATTTGCACAGTCAGAAACTGTTGCAATATAATATTTAACAAATCACTATTCTTTAACTGCAGTTATTTTAAATTCTGTTTAGTTTTATATAATTCTTAATACTTAACAATTTTCTTTTCTAGCGGGCGTAATTTTAAAGTTTATCTAGTTACAAAGTATTCATAATTTAGTGCATTCTTTATGACTTTATTTCTAAATTAAATTCGCAGTCAGAAATTACTTCTATATCAAAATTTAACAAAGCAGTTTCCTTTAACGGCGCTCATTTGGAAATTTGTTTAATTATACATTTTGTATATGATTAATAATTTATTCCGTTCTACATAAATTTACTTGTAACTCTTATTCGGATGTATTTCAGTATCATACTAAAAAATTCACTTTTAGCGGATGTTATTTTAAATTATTTTAAATTTAGTGCATAAATCATTACACGAATTTCTTTCCTAAATTTAATTCGCAAAGTCAGAAATTATCTTAATATCAAAATTTAACAAATCACTTTCCTTTAACGGCGGTGATTTCAAAGTTTGTTTAATTTCGTATGATTAATAATTTAGTTTATTATTATATATAAATATACTTCTTAATCTAATTCGCATGGTCAAAATTCACAACAGTTTCATACATTCAATTAAAAGAACAAGCTAAATATATAAAAACAATCTGTCCAAGTAAGGAAATGCTGCCTCGAAGTTTCGTCAGATCATCTCGCGGCACTCGAAATGACCGATATATTGTTTATTACAGACTCGGAGTCGCGCGGAGTGGCCATAAAATACCGGAAATCATTATAGTGTTACCTGTATAATTTCGACTTGGAGTTCCGTCAAGTAATTTCTCGGAGTGACTCGACGAAATTCCGCTAAAGTAATAAAACTATAACAGTCGGTACTCCGAGTCAGAATCAGGCAGCACTCGCAGAAATTCCTCGCTATGCAAGATTTGTTCTTTTTTCCGCGTGAGCTGATCTGTACATACCCGTAAACTCCAAACCCTAATGATTTATATATCTACATGTGAAGTAATGAACTCGTTTAATCGTTCTGTTTACAACTTTCCCTATTTAAGTTTGGTACTTCCTGTCTAACATGGAAAAGGAAATAGAATACAGTGATAACCCGAGCATCAGTAACCCGACCACAGTTGTTAAAATGCCAGATTACAGCCATGTTGCACTGTACCGTTGATGTATTAATACCAAATAAAATTAAAATTACAGTCACAGTGTTGGAATGTTATATTGTGATATATACCTGGTAGAAGTGGTATGTCGATATGATTTGTTTTGTTGCATCGCTTGCACGAATTCATGTATAATGTTTGCAATTACGTACTAAGCAACAACGTCATTGTAAAGTATATCTTCCTTCAAATTTTACTGGTATTCTAATAAAATAAAGAATGTTCTGCCACTTCAGACATAATATACACAGACTTAGAAGTGAAAAGAGTGTTATGTAAGTTCTCAGAAAGAATGAGTTTACATCACCCTTAAGTGTAAACTTTGTTTTTGCTCATCTGTTGAAAATTCGAATCTCGGCATTGCCTTAAAGCAAGACTCAAACTCAAGTAGTATCTACTACTACAAAAGATTAATGTTTACCATTATTCGGCTTCTCACTATCATGTACCTTTACATACGTTGTACTTTATACAACCGTCCATGCCATTAGTATGCCCCAACGAAGGAAAAAGCCTCTACAGAAATAGTTTTCTAAATCCGATTTCGCATATTCTTATACGGCGTTATACGTCGTTTGCTATTTTGCGCCGAGTTCAGCTGATAACTCTCGCAGCTTTCCAGAACTCGCTTTCCTTAAAAAGTCGCGAGAGATTGAGACTGACATCTGTATTTGTGACAGTAGATGAACTTTGTATATCATAGAAACGATATACTTATCAAGCATAAGTGTTGCCGCTGTAGGACGTTTGCGTATGGAACGCCGCAGCTGTCTTATGCCGGGACATTTCATGTTATCATGTCAAAGTGTGGTCTTAACTTGTCAAAACAGTGTCTTATTATGTTAAAAAACTATGTTATCATGTCAAAGTATTGTGTTAACTTGTCGAAACAGTGTCTTATTATGTCAAAAGGCTATGTTAATATGTCAAAGTGTGGTGTTAACTTGTCGAAACAGTGTCTTATTATGTCAAAAGCTATGTTATTATGTCAAAGTGTGGTGTTAACTTGTCCAAATAGTGTCTTATTATGTCAAACAGCTATGTTAATATGTCAAAGTACAGTGCGATCTTGTCTATAGAGCGTATTATTATGTTAAAAAAGCTAGACAAGATTAAATGATACTTTAAGAAGAAAACATAGCTTTGTGACATAATACGACACTGTTTTGACAAGTTAACACCACATTTTGACATAATAACATGACTAATAACATAATACGATACTATTTGGACAAGTTAACATCACTCTTCGACATGATAACATAGCATATTAACATAATAAGACACAGTTTTGACAAGTTAACACAACGCTATGACAAGATAACATAGCTTTTTAACATAATAGCACGCTGACTAGACAAGATTACATAGTATTTTGACATAATAACATAGCATTTAACATAATAAGACACTGTTTTGACAAGTTAACACAACACAAGATAACATACCTAGTTAACATGATAAGACACTATCTGGACAAGTTAACATCACACTTTGACATAATAATAATAATTAACATAATAAAACACTGTTATGACAAGTTAACACCACACTTGGACAAGATAACATAGCTTTTTAACATAATAGCACGCTCGGTAGACAAGATCACACGGTACTTTGACATGATATCATAACGTTTTAACATAATAACACGCTCTGTAGGCAAGATCACATGGTACTTTGACATAATAACATAGCACTTAACATAATAAGACACCATTTCGACAAGTTAACACCACATTTTGACATGATAACATCGCACTTTGACATGATAACATAACATTTTAACATAATAAGACACTGTTTTGACAAGTTAACACAACACTTTGACAAGAAAGCATAGCTTTTTTACATAATAGCACGCTCAGTGAACAAAATCACACGATACTTTAACAAGATATCATAGCTTTTTAACATAGTAACACACTCTGCAAACAAGATCATACTTTGACATGATAACATAGCTTTTCAACATAATAAGACACTGTTTCGACAAGTTAACACCGCACTTCGACATAATAACATGGCTTTTTGACATAATAAGACACTGTTTCGACAAGTTAACACTGCACTTCGACATAATAACATAGCTTTTTGACATAATAAGACACTGTTTCGACAAGTTAACACCGCACTTCGACATCATAAGAAACAAAATGGCTGTTGTAGGGAGGTTGCACCATATACTTGTTTTAATGATGATACGCAGAAAAAACAACATTCAATGAATTACGTATATTACGTATGAAGTAAAATAAATATAGAATAAAAAGGTTATTTAAGGTCTAACATTGTTCTGTATAATATATATTTGCACTCATACCAAGCTGGGAAAAACTAGAAAAAGCAGGAATACAATATTCAGTGAAACATTTTTAATTTAAACTATTATTATAGTAAGATAAAATAGATATAGAATATAAAGGTTATAATATTAACATTGTACTGTACAATACGAGATATATTTGGACTTGTACCCAGCTGAGAAAACCATATTGAACAAGTTAACACCACACTTTGATATAATAACATAGCTGTTTGACATAATAAGACACTGTTCCGACAAGTTAACACCACACTTTGACATAATAACATAGCTTTTTGACATAATAAGACACTGCTTCGACAAGTTAACACCACACTTTGACATAATAACATAGCTAGTTAACATAATAAGACACTGTTTCGACAAGTTAACACCACACTTTGACATAATAACATAGCTTTTTGACATAATAAGACACTGTTTCGACAAGTTAACACCACACTTTGACATAATAACATAGCCTTTTGACATAATAAGACACTGTTTCGACAAGTTAACACCACACTTTGATATAATAACATAGCTGTTTGACATAATAAGACACTGTTTCGACAAGTTAACACCACACTTTGACATAATAACATAGCCTTTTGACATAATAAGACACTGTTTCGACAAGTTAACAAACACTTTGACATAATAACATAGCTTTTAAACATAATAGCACGCTCAGTAGACAAGATAACACGACACTATAACAAGATAACATAGCGTTTTAACATAATAAGACACCGTTTAGACAAGTTAAGACCACATATTGACAAGATAACATAGCAATTTAACATAATAGCAAGCTCAGTAGACAAAATCACACGACACTTTAACAAGATAACAGCGTTTTAACATAATAAGACACAGTTTTGACAAGGTATTACCACATCTTGACATAATAACATAGCTTTTAAACATAATAAGACACCGTTTTGACAAGTTAACATCACGCTATGACATGATAACATCAAATGTCCCTACATAAGACAGCTGCGGCGTTCCATATTTGCGAGCGCCAATTCCAGTTGTATTGCCTTTAAGCTCAATTTTATGACGAATACTTGGTATTTGACTTAAAGTAATGTTACATCCGAGCTCAGTTACCTCTTTCTTTATACTCCTTTATAAATATTTAATTTTCAAATGCCGAAGTACTAGACTCTCTCATTTTGACACCTACTTTCGCGCGTAGAACTCCAAATAAAGTAAGGACGTATTCTCACACTGCAAAATTCCCTAAACTTAAAAATGAAATATATAACGGGAGTGTTATGTTAGTTCTCAGAAAGAATAATTTTACCTTACTCTTAATTACGGCTATGGAATACACACTTATTATTAATAATTAACTGATGCGGTGGTGCAAAGGTATACAAAGAACTACCAAAGGTCTCCAAAACCCTTATAAAATCTTCTTTGTTGCTCTTTTTCGCGATATAGTCTGCAAACGGCACAAGTAAGCAAAATGAAACAAAATATGCACTTGTGAACTTTTTATGTCTTTAGGAAACTCTTTAATCACGCGAAGTGCATGAAATGCTATCATTTGTACTTTGTTCGATATGATATATCAAACTTCCTTAACTGCTCGTGGAAAAGTTGTCATGGAAACCAAATCAGAAAAGAATGTCATTTGCGCATAACAGAATTATTTGATAATTAGTTGAATCTCTCAAAAAACATGTAATCAACATCAATTATCTGAAAATATGACAAACTAATGCCTAATCCATTAAGTTCAGAAATAACTGACTGTTCGAGATGAAATCTGCCATATTGTATTGAAACAGACGAGTGTTTTAGGTAATTGGCCAGAATATGGTACAGCTCATAAACGAATATTAATGCATATCTATTAAAAGTTGGGTTTTCTTTGAAACTGTTAGAAAATACAAACTTGTTGCCGAGAGGTAAGGCCACTGACTTCGAATCACGGCCCTCACCGATGTTGAGTCGAAACATCGCTGGGGTCTAGAATTCTTAATGGAAGCTGGATTGCGGAAGGTCGGTGCTTCTATCCAGATACTTTGGTCTAAAGCTTGAATAGTTGCCATATGACCGTCATTGTGTCAATGTGACACTGAACCCAAGAAAAAAGGTTTGGTTTCAAGGCTTGAACTATTGTTTAATCCATCTTTTCTGTAACAAGAATTTTCTTCGATCGCTCTTTGAATATCATACACATCCATTCATTACGTCCTGGGGTTGGAGAATCGATTTATCGCTCGCGCCGAATAATTCAGTGACGGTTTTAAAATTAATGTCTTTAAAAAACATTGTACTAGCTTCTACCATGGAATGGAATGTGTGTTTATGCTGGGTACGTTAAAGAACCAGTGGTCTATTCGAAGAATAGAATACATTTTTTTCTATATTTTGCTGTCACGCACCAAAACGCATAACCGTCAGAAGAAATTATTCAAAGGTATTTTTATCTTAACTCTAGTGGCCCCTAAAACAATTGAGCTAAAGACCTGATTATAATGATACAGACCAAGTCTGATGAAGATCTACCAAGCGGTTCATGAGAAGAAGTACTTTAAAGGTATTTCTATTTTAAGCTCTAATAACCCCTAAAAGGGGCCAGCTGCCCCCAATTGAACAAACATAGTAACGGACCTTATAATGACGCTCCAGACAATGTTTGATGAAGACCCATCAAGCTATTATTCGAAGAAGAAGTTATTTAAAGGCATTTCTATTTTTAACTCTAACAACCCCTATAAGGGGCCCAGTGTCTCCAGTTGAACACATTTGTTAAAGGACCCTATAATCATGCCCCCTCCCACATTGATCAAACTTTGAAGAAGACCTTATAATAACACTACAGACCAAGTCTGATGAAAATCCATTGAGCGGTTCATGAGAAGTGGTCGTTAAAAGGTGTTTTTATCTTTAGCCCTAGCGGCCACTAAAAAGGTCCAACTGCCCCCATTTGAATAAATTTGAGAGAGGGCTTTGGGATTATGGAGTCCATTCAACATATGTGTAATAGAGTTCCGCTTAATCCGGTGCTAGGGGGCGTGAGAGGTGTTGCACATTTATAACCTCTCACGAACAGACTCAATCAAACCGAGTCTGCTATTATTCTTCTTGGTTGTATTATTTGCTTCCAAAGGACCGTTTTACAGATTTTATTATCTATAATGATCCTACAGCTCAATTTTGATGACGATCCATCCAGCTGTTCATGAGATGTGGTTTAAATGTATTTCTGTCCTTTCAGCTTGTCCCTTGACCTGCTTGGATCCGGCTTGCAAACACCTTTTGCTATACATAATGCACACAATCATAGTCTAATCCAAACACCTCAATCAGCTTGGAGCACAACACTTGATAGGCATGGACCAAACACCACGTCATATCCATGGACTCTTGTTTGCATCATGTGAGGGATGCACTGGCGTAAAGTGATCTAACACTCCCGTTGAGCTACCTACGTTTTATAAAGAGCACAAGCAACTTAGTACATGTATACAGAAGAAGCTAAAAAGTGTTTTACCCCACAAGCATATCAAGGCTAGTATTATAAGTATTTTATCGACAGGTAGCATCACTAAGATTCGTCGATAGTCCACTGACGGTTCAATCGAAGTGATTTTCACATCCACAGTGATTTAACTGATGAGGGTTTCATAGACTACCAATATATACCAATACATACAGTTGCATTTTGGGGGCCTCCGTGGCCGACTGGTTAAGGTCGCTTACTTGATTAACTTTTCCCTCACTGCTGTGGGTCTTGCGTTGAATTCTTCATTTGAGGAAGCCATCCAGCTGGCTTACGGAAGGTCTCTGGTTCTACCAAGGTGCCTGCCTGTGATAAATAATGCATAGAGGGACAGTCGCCATATGTTCTATAATTGTGTCGGTACGACGTTAAACGCAACAAAAAAGATGCCTTTCATATAAACTGTTAATATTTTAAACTATTTGTACACTTCATCAGAGTTTTGCTGATGTCCGGGTCTATTATAAAATATGCTACAGTTCGGAGCTTTCATTCGTTTAAAAACCCCGATTTATGAATTGTTATTAAGTGATCCGCATTTAGGAGAAACACATAACCATGATTCATTAAAAATATGTGATATAACAAGATATTAATAATAAATTATAATAAATAATAAAGAATTAAATGTATTAAATAAGTACAAATAATTATTAACCATGTTCCTCTCCAAATGTATTTCTCTTTTAGAAAGAACAAAAGATATGTATGAAGTGTTGTTGCTTTTTAAATATGGGTAGTAACAGGAATGCAATAATGTCGTTGCATTCTGGGTTTTGTTGAAATTGTGATGTTACTAACGACATCAGTTTATAAGCGTGCGAGAATTTTCGTAAATGTTACGTTACTGTTATGAAACACATTGTCAAAGTATCTATTGTTTAAATATTGAAAAATCTTTCAGCCTCATGAATGGTGGGATGATGGCTTTGATATAAAACCAACTTATTATTAGGCATTCCATTCTATTTACGCTTGTATTGCCTTTTGTTCAAACTTGTACGGCTTTTCGCAAATTTAAACTATCTGAATGTCCACGTTATTGTTCGTCGGAAAGTTCTATATATGGAAGTCTCACTGATTATTCGCTCTCCTAAAGAATCGTTCATTCTCCAAATATGGAGACTTTGAACAGTTTTAGTCACATGATAACTTGACATTTTCCCAAATTGATGATAAAAACTTTCCAAGAGAAACACATCATGGTGTCGGAGTGGTTTATATCTCTGTAAATTAATGGGCATTTGCAACTTGTATAGAATGGTAAGTAGGCAAGCTTACTCGAAAATGTAAAAAGCTGCAAAGGCACTATATAACCTATATTTGTATCGGTGTGATATTAAAGCCAACTTGATGTTCACAGTGTTATATAGTTTAATTTAATTTTAAGGGTCCTCACGGAAAATCAGAACTTACATACTTTGTTGTTGTTTTATTCTGTTTACCGAGGAGTATTGGAGAACACGCACGGTGCAAACGTCACATAGTTTGAATGAAGAGATCTCAAAAGATTATTGTATGCAGTGTTTAATTACTTTATTGTACATTTTACCGATGAAAAAAAATTACCTGAATTATGTCGTTAAATCACCTGACACTTAACAAAATATTGGCCTAGCAATAAGGAAAACTGGAGATGACACCAATAATTCATAGCTTCACATTCGCATTGAAAGTGCCAAAATTCAGTTAAGTAATAACCTGTCCTCAGTGTTCTGTGTACTAATATGCTAAAGTCGAGAAAGAATATTGCTGATATAAAACTAACTAATCATACTTTTATACAGTTCACATCAAGTGCTTTCCGTTCTTTTTGTAAATACCAGCATTTATAAACGTACGGAGATTGTCAATAAGTGGTCATATTATACACATATATATATATACAAAAATGTCATGTATATACCTTTAATACAGTGCTATAGTTAACCAAATAAGCTATATGTCGTTGACTGCGTTTGTTATAAACAAATCCTGTCGATCTTACTATATTGTAACCTGGGCTGTGCGAGAAATTATATTGAAACTCTTCTGTGCGAGAAATGAATTTACCATTATACATAAATTAAACGAAATGGCTACAGTTAAAATCAATTAGTGCTGATGCATTTTGATCTACATAATGATTGTATTTTCCCGGTAAATCCGGTAGCTGTGGAGTGACAAATTATTCAAAACTATTTAGAAATTTCAATAAAGTGATCGAGACAAAACATCATTCATTTACTGCAGCTGCAAAACTGAGGCGGTCCTTCTATTTGTTAACTGACGTGTTCCATCACTTCTACTCAGCTGGATCCAAAACAAACATATTGTCTGTCACTGCGGTATGCAATGAATCCTTAATGTTTACGCGTAATAAAATCTGATTTGTTCGTGTATTGCCATTATCTTCTACACATATACCACAAGCAGGATTGGAATCTGCTGTGCTCACAAAGAGACTACGTAATGTGTACACTACGGTAGAACGGTTCTTCTGACGCACTGACTAAAGTAGTGACGTCATTCTCTATTTACAGAATGTAAAGAAACATATCAAAAAGGTTAACTGCTAAAGGTTTTTCAATCCATTCCAATTACATACATTTTTGGACTACGTTAAAAATTTCATTCATTCTTTAACATGATGTTTTACCATTAAATATGATCTGGTGATATAAAAGTTTAGAAAGTTCCCACGAGATAAAACTGTATACTTATTCTACATTAAGTCTTAACACTTAAAGTAAAAACAACAAGCATTTGGCAAAAGACAATGTCTCTGTAAAACAAGGATGCTTTGTTTTTATTTCTTAGACACATATTTATATTTCATAATTGACTTTATAGAATATATTTCAACTATAGCGGCTTTAATGTTCATTTCGTTGTTTTACATGTTGTATTTCTGGTATATTGGCTTTTGGCTGAAAGAAAGGATGTTGACTTTGTGTTGATATGATAAATGAACCTACAATTGTTTTCTAGAATAATATTGTCAGCGGGTATTTTTGCCTCAAAATATATTCAGCAAAGGGGTAGTGGATAAAAATTGTAAAAAATTGATTGGATAGGCCTATATAAAACTATTATTCTTTGTGTCTAACATGCTATTTTACTGACAGAATCACATTTTAATAGTCATCTCTCAATTTTGGGGTATGTGACAGGGTCGTTTGATAAAACAAAAGCCTATGGATAAAGTTATAATTATTATTATTATACCAGATTTATAAAGCGCCCTTTTCATGATCAATTTCACGTTCAAATACGCTTTACATAGTTCAAATGCAGCCACACAGGGCGCATAATTCATCCTCTACTAGTACAGACACAGAGCGATCTGACCAGAGGGACAGAGTGAGACAAAGCCCCCACGACAGAGAGATCAGAAATCAGATACAGGCTTGTCCGGCTAACTTAGCTTAGCTCGTTGCGAACAGACAGCCTGGTTCTTTAACGTACCCAGTGTATAGCACTGATAGACGCAAGGATTGCCTGGGTTCCTGACCAGTACACCTCTTGTTGGGCGGGAAACACTGAAAAGCGTTTCTGAAAATTCCCAAGTAGCTGCCGGGGATCGACCCCCCGACCTCAGGATTGGAAGGTCAGTGTGCAAACCACTGAGCTATCCGTCCACCATAAAATGGATAAAATTATAACAGTGCCTGGCCATAAAGGATGGTGTGTCTTAAATAAATTAGAAGTCTGTACAAAGGATGAAATCAATGTATATTGAA
Organism: Mercenaria mercenaria; assembly: GCF_021730395.1. Classification (NCBI taxonomy): domain Eukaryota; kingdom Metazoa; phylum Mollusca; class Bivalvia; order Venerida; family Veneridae; genus Mercenaria; species Mercenaria mercenaria. The sequence continues at coordinate 73,525,301 of NC_069376.1, read as the reverse complement.
AAGCTTTTTTATTGACCTTTATCTTTCTATTTTTTATAGACAAAAGTGTTTGTTGATGAATGTAGGCATAGGAAATAGAGATCAATATAATTGCACCTTTACTAATCCTACCAGGTGTTCTGTATTACAAAAGTGGATCTATTGTGACATTTTGATACAAGCAAAACTGTATTATCTGCACTATTATTTACCTACTGGTACTTCATTTTATTATTGGCTTGTTAAAAGTTAATTTTTTACCATATGTAAGTTGACAGAATCATAGGAACCATGTCTTAAGGGGTAAATCAAACACAAATGAATAAATCCTTAATGATTTTGTTGTGCAAAAAAGTATTTTATTGTGTCTGAAACAGTTTTCATTTTCCACTCAATTGTGTAATTGCAAGGGAAGTAAACTAATAGATCTCTACTTATAAGTACTAGCCCAAGGCAAGAGTTGTCATTCTTTGTGGATCACAACTTTAAATTAAAAATTAAAACTTCTGTTATTGATATTAACAAAACTATCACAAACTTCACATTTGTGAAATCATTTTTGGTTATTTCAAGGACTTGGAAATTAATTTCTATACTTTATTTAATGTAATACTATCATTGAAAATTTTAGGGTCTATCTCTAATGAATGCAATCAAAAGGCGCTTAATTATTTTCTATATATGTCCTGTCATGTAATGAAAATACGGGAGAAAGCTGATTGTTTCAGCCTACTCCGTCTGTAAACAATCTTATAACATGTACTTACATATGCATAACGCTCAGACATTCCTAAAGACGATCATTACGCATGTACTTTTCTAATTATATTTTCGAAAGCCCCCCCATTTGTAGTGAAAAGAAATCTCAAGATGTCCTATATATAGAAGTCCCTGTGGTTATAAGTCTTCCAAAATATCTTACAGTCCCGGAGCTATCGTCACTATAGAGACGTTCTGTCTCGCATAATTACTGTTATTATGTCCTAATAGATGTGTTTGTCTTATCGTTAATCAACGGACGTTAGCACCATCCGAACAAACTATAATTAGATGACCTTCGGGGAAAATAAAAGGTTACAGATCAATTATAGGAAAGTTCAGATCGTATCACAGTGCACATTTTAGCATTTTTACTGATAGTTCAATCACAATCAATACAGCGTTCATAGTTTTATGCGAAATATTAATTCTGATGACGTGTTTGGTTCAGGTATACTGTCATATCCGGTTTTCCGTAGGGCCACTTCTTTTTAATAAATTGGTTTACAAAACCGGCGAGTGTAATTTTCCGAAAAGTAGAAAAAAAATAAGATTGCAATTTCACTTTTTTTTTAAAAACATATTTTCCCGACCGAACCGAATGTGGGACGAAACGAAAAAAAAAACGAATGTTTTTAAGTACGAATCGACATTTTTGACTGAATACACTATCTTGGACATATTATGCATACAACAATAAAAGCCGAGGTATTGTAGACTGGTTTTCATATCGGTAACATGATTCATAAATTTCGATTAAAAACACGTGAAGCAGTCATCCATCATGGCAGCCCCCACGATGAGTGCGTGTTTTTTTTAGCTGACTTTTTGGGGTGCATCGTCTGTTAAATCTGGACAAAACAAGGTTTTTTTTTGCGTGCCGACATTAGCGAAGAAATAGGAGTATAGATTTTTGTCAAACCTAGCAGACTATAAACTGTAATTACGTTATGATGTTCATATATTCGTTAACACATAGGAAGTTTTGAAGCATCACCTTTTGTCATGGCAGTGTGTTTGTTCACTGAAGTCATGTACATTTTTTTCATGGATTTCATGTAAATCCAAGAGCTGATCTGAAGTTAAATATTAATGTTGTGCAGGTATTTTTAAATGTTATACCATCTTGGACATTCAATGATATAGCACACTCCCGTGTTCTATAAATAGAACATACAACAGTTATACCATAATGCAATGCGCGAATTGCGGACAAGGGAGCGTTTTCTATATATGACGAATCATCAACTATCTCAGTAAACTTCGAAGGGAATTAGAAAAAGTAACATGCCACCTTTATAAAATTGTAGCACCTGTTAACAGAATAATTAAAAGAGATGAAACAATAACTAATTAAAGAAATATGTTAGAAATGAAAGGAAAATACAAAATATACAGACATATCATTTTAACAGGACGATTCAAAACGGGTCGACTAAGCAAATAAAGAGCATTGTGTAAAAGCATGTTGCATGCACATTACCCCATGTTCTGCAATAATACTATTAAAATCTTGCATCAGAAGAACAGTTTACAGTCTTAATAACGATTACAATATTTTCAAATGCGACACACCGAAGAGCACTTGTGGTCAAAACTTTTAATGCTAAATCATTTTGATTCATGACGTTCAAAGAATGTATCAGCACATTTAAAATCATAACTACAATAAGTTTATGTATTTCATTTTGAACAATTTATTCACACAACACAAGACGCAAACTTGATGATGATCCCCGATGTCAGCTGTAGTCGGTGTCCGTCAAATATTTCCTTATTAAAAATCCATATATATGCATGGTTTGGTAGAAAATGATGGTGTTGCATTAGATTAGCAACATGTTTCATCAGATAACATCTAAATATAACTACCAAAAGTCAGATATCTACATGTCACACTAAGTGGTCATTTGTAATAAAACACAACATATGTATATCACAGAGGTGTTAATTGTTTCAATGAATAAATGAATATGTGGCCGAAAATAACAATGTATATGACAGTTTACTCTAAAATATACATGTTGTTCATCATATTTCGAAATCTCAATAAATTTAAATTATGTGATCATAAGATTTCTTTTTACATTCACAAGTGGATCTATTAAATTTATAAACACTTACAGAAGAATTCTTTACAAAATTATAATGCAATATGACGGTAACTAAGAAGAATAATGTAGATTTTTTTTCTGTTCTGTGAATACATTTTTGTTTTAATTAACGCTTTCTAATTGGTTTTAATACATTTCCCCCGAGTTATTCTTTTTTTCTAAATATTCTTTTTTAAAACTGGATGTGTCTCAAAATGAACAGAATATTATAATAACATCATCAATTCATCCATATATTTTTGGTGAAAAAGCGATATGTTATTTCTAACATGGATATAAATGAGGAGTTTTACGGCTAGTTACATTTGTTTGCGATGTGCAGGCTAGAAACCTGAACAAAAATAACGAAATAAATGCAAATCTATGGTTTACTTATGCTATTGTATTATGAATGCACTGACTGTTTGTCCGCAAATTGAGTCCTGTGCTATTTTTAGATAGCAGACCTTATCGGTGACGTCACAGATCCTTACCTACGGGAGTGTGCTATTAAAATGTTGGTATGTTTGAATTTTTATAATAACAGGAATGACAAGTAAATGGAAAGGATATTTAATGTTTTATTTATTCCTCTGATTTAAGTCAATTAATACATAAAATATTGGTTTTCACACGCATGGTGGGCAAAAGTCTTTTTTTTTTTTTTTTTTTTTTTTTCGACCTACCAGTGGACATTTTTCCAAAAAAATCTTGTAAACCAAAAAATAAAAAAGTAGTGGCCTAATTAAAATACGTATGACAAGATCAGCGTGCAAAGAACTGATTTAAGATCTAAGATTTGATTTATACTTAAACAAAACAAAAGTAAGAATATTTTTAGACTTGTAGGTACATGGTGGGGGTACGAGTGAGGTTAGGTGCACCATAAACCGGTTTAAGATCCCCAGTGGTGGTTTTGCCATTGACCGTTCCAAGGCGGTGTCCCACTGGGTTCCTTTGTTTGTTTTGCCCTTATGTGTTTGCTTTGTGTGTGTGTTTGCTTTGTGTGAGTGTGTTTGTCTTGTGCGAGTCCGCGTGCTGTGTTAACGTTTGGGGAGGCTACGTTTTTTGAGCGTGCCTTTCCCTGTTGGATATTTATCCTTGTTTTTTTTTTCGATAGACTTCGTGTACATAAGTTTGCTTGTTAACGTTACATTTTCGTGTAAATAGAAATATGAGTGAGTTAAGAAAGCATGTTAACTGTCTTTCATACCTAATTTGAACAGTAATCTGAAATTAGAAACCAAAACATAAATTAAAACACACAATTTTGATTAGCCTACACGCTTGTCATTGTAAGCGACAGCTTTGACGTATATTGTGGAGATATGAAATTACTGTTTTTGGTTGCGGGTTTATCCCGCTACCAAAGTTACAAGTGTATTTCTGACAATCATATAGCATCTTTATTTTATTCCAAATAACATCCAAAAGATGTTCATGTTCAACACAAAATAGTCCCATTCTTGAACAATGCGGATGAACTGTCGATCATCAAGCAGTTCTGAATCAATCTGTGTCCATTCACACTGACCATTTAGATTATATAAGATATATCAATGATAAGGTTTTCCAGTCTATGGTTACATCACAAGCTTAAGTTCAGGTCAGGCAAGTTCATCTAATGTATGAGGCACATCTGTATTTATTTCTCATTCATGTATATTTATAGATTGGCATTAAAACAGAAAATAAATCTACCAAAACCCCGCAACCACCAGACATCTCAAGGCTTTGACTTGTTTGAAGTTGTTCAAAGTGAAACGCGAGCAAAGCGTCAAACGGGAAAGATGTTCTCAATGGGTAGTACCTGAAACCTGAAACACCATAGACCGACATTATGAGCGCAGACATTTCTGGGAGATGCAGTTCGGATAAGAAATGAGGCTTACATACGACACAGACAATCTATACAGAACATTTTTACAGAGAGAGATGAAAACTAAATAAAGAAACAATTACTAACGTTAATCATTGTGTCAAATTTTATTACGTTTCTTCTGTAGCTTTATCACTGACTTTCTCGTTTCATGTAACTTTCATATATAGATTTTAAAAAGGCATACGATACAATTGACCGCTCTCTTTTGTGGAGACGTTTGGTTCATATGGGAGTCAATAATCTGATGCTAAAAGCTGTCGTCTCTCTATATGATAATGTTAGGTCATGTATTAAGCTAAATGGCTACATGTCTGAATGGTTTGACGTTAGAATAGGAGTCCGTCAAGGTTGTATTTTATCACCTGTGTTGTTTAACTGTTTTATAAATGAGCTAGCTGTACAAATTAATGCTTCAAGTCTTGGAATTGACATTGGAGAGAATAAAAAGCTGTCAATTTTCATGTATGCTGATGATATAGTGTTACTTGCTAAGGATGAGACTAGCCTTCAAGTTATGCTCAGCATTTTAGATCGGTGGTGTAAAGACAATCATATGAATGTGAATTTGTCTAAAAGTAATGTTATGCATTTTAGAACACAGTCTATGCCTAGGTCACAATATATTTTCAGGTATATTGATAATGTAATTGAATACACAGACAAATATATATATTTGGGGATAACTTTAAACGAATATTTGGATTACAGCCAAGTTTGTGTCACAAGCAGCTGGCAGAGCTTTGGGACTCCTTATAGCAAAGTTTAAGAGTATTGGGGGAATGCCTTATCAAAAACAAAGACAAATATCAAACAGGGAATGCCACGTACCAAAATCGCAGCCTCTCCAAAGTTTATACCAAATTATATGACTCACTGGTCTGGCCAGTAATCGCATATGGCGCTTCGATATGTGTGCGAAAAGGTTTTCCTATATAGACGCAGTCCAGAACAGGGCTATGCGCTTCTCTCTGGGGACATCACGGTATACACCAAACTCTGCTGTTGCTGGTGACATGGGCTTGGACTGTACATTTGCCAAACAACTTAAGTGTGTTTTTAATGCATGGTGTAGATTATCAAGTATGAATAATAGAACAAATAAGCTTGGTTTTAATTATTGTCAGAGAATCTCTTGCAGAAATTGTAAAAATTGGAATTTAAATGTTGTAACCTCTCAGAAAATATCAATGTGCAGAACATATTGGTGTTGAAAATGTGCATTTATATAAAAAAGGCATTGTAAAAAGCTGCTGCAAAATCCTGCTACCATATCAGTTTTAACAATTTCAGTATTTGAAAAAAAATGAAATTTAACTTATGCTCGTCTGACAAATTAGGGAAGTTGATTACAAATCTCTTTTGCTTTTTCAAAAAGCTCACTTCTGATAATATCATAAGCTGGACAGTGTAATATTGAGGTCACATATGAATTTTTTAGTAGTGAGCATACTCGAGGGCTACAAAAATAGTTTGACCATAGGTCCAACTTCTTTCACAGAATTTATGGTCATATTTTCGTTGTGGTCGACAGCACAAAATTTGAGTTAAAACTGAAAGTTGCCCGTACCCGTAAAGTTAAAAATGTTTTATTTTTTGATAATCAGTATTGTAAAATATTTAATTTCATAAAGCAATACTTTTTAAAGAAAAACAAAACGTGTTTTTTACTCCATTTTTAGTCTTTCAGTTGTTTTGCCAATTTTGGGCAAATGGTGAAACTTCACTTTTGACTGAATATTATAACATACTTTTAGCATGTTATTCTTCAGAGTTTGATCTTGTACAACTGATTGATTGTGGTCGAGTCCATTTTAGTATTGGCCAAAGGCTGAGTTGCATGTGCAACTGTTTAATTACATATTAAGCTTTTAGACCATTTAGTTAAACCAATCTATAAGTTAGAAATGTTCCAGAAATGGAATTTATATTGTATACCTGATACAAAAAAAAATCTTTGTGATTTTCAAAGTTGAGAAAACAGTTATGTATAAACTAATAAAATCAAATACAACCTCAAAGTATACTTGTTAATACATGTTAATAGTACTAAAATTGATTGTATCAAATATTTAATTAAAGAAAAATGTTCTATCGTATTATTTTATTAACCAACTGAAGACAGTCAATCTAATAAAATCTGTAAAAATATTCTTTGGAAGTACAGAATGCATAAACATAAAACACGTATATTTAAATGATATATAGCATTCTCTGATTTCAGTCCGTTTCTAATACTCAGTATGATGATACTTATGACAAAATCTATTTAAAAAATATCGTGTTTCTGCAAAATGAAATATATAAGGTACTCAAAGAAAATGACAAACCGCAGCTGATTTCATATATTATGACATTTACCCATTTTTTTGTCACTCCTTGCATACAAAGCCATGTAAGAGCAGGGAATTCTAAACAGCAAACGTTAACGGTCAGATGAATGGAATTCCCTTGACATGCTTGATGCATTTTACCGAGGTATAAGCGATAAATGTACAGACAAGATCCAACCAAAATTTTCACTGGTCAAACAAGCCAGTCGTTTGGAAATTTTCACTGGTCCGACAGAAATTTCACTGGTCACACTCATAGACCATTGGATCTCTGCTTACTTAGAGGACTGCACATTTACATTGATTAATATTTTCTAAATAGTCCACACTGGTACTATGCTGATGTAGTCGAACTAATCCGACGTATACAGTTTGTTTTATATTGTGATGGTCAAACTGTAACGGCTGCAAAAGTCAGAAATTAAAAAGCAGCCGCTCAGCGACAGTAACTACTGAGTAAGCTTGTCTATATGCTGATGTTGATTTATATATTTACAGTTTCACATCTAATGCAAGCATAAAACTTTAAAATGTGACATACCAGTTCCAAGTTTGGTGTTTACTGCAAAGCAAGGCATGCCTCGACGTTCAGCTGTCTGGTGGTATGTCTTTCCGTAGGCAGCACGGTTAATGTATTCACAATCAGGATTTTCACATTTCACATATAATACCCTCCAAGTCCTTTCTGAAGTTCCCCTTGAATTGTGTTTATTGTCAGTGGCACAGGTCCAAGTTTACACTTTTTACAATATTTAAGATTATCAAGAAGCACTTCCCACTCAACCAGTCTTCTTCCCACTTCCCACGATTCATCTAGATCTAAACCATTATTTTCAACGCGAGTGGTTGTTACATCGTTTCCACATTAATAGTGACCATTATTCAACAATTTCTTGTGTCGACTTATTGGTTTTCTCTTCGAAAATTGACCTTTCTTGTTTCGTGCCATTCCGTTTTCAGAAAACGCTGGTCGCGAAATCCAGTTACTTTCGGTTTAAAAATATTTATATTTTCGAATATTATTAAACAGAACTAACTGAAATATTAATCAAACACCACTTTATAATAGTTATGACCAATCAAAATAAAAAATATTGCGTAAATACATATTTTAGGATGAAATCAAATTTTTACCGTAGTTTACTGATGACGAACGGAGTGTTGCGATATTTACCGAGTTTAAAACGACATTAGCCGATCTTTTAAAATTTTGGCGGGAGTTATTAGAGTTGTCCTGCCTTAAAGATATAACCTAATCACATGATTAAAGCGACTGCAATTTTGACATTATGGCGGGTTTTATAAACTGCTCTCTTTCGTTGTTTTTTAGGCTAGTTGATAGCCATACTTTTAAAAGATAGTGCAAGAGTTTATGCTAGCTTTGAGAAAGCATACAAATCAATATCTGTTATGTTTACATGCCTCTAAACTGTTACTTTTTTGTTTAATTGAAAAGACTATCCCATTTAATGTTTTGTGTTTCATCTTACCGTCCAATCAAGCTTAAAGCTATACGTTAGCTCATAAATAAACATTTTCATTGGGTTTTTTTCCAATGCCAGTATCTAATCTTTTACAGACTTTCCTTTCAAATTGCTTTAGCAATTTCCCGAAACAAGAATTTTCCTCTGTTCTACTGTATTTTAATACAAAGAAAAGTGTGAATTGGAAGCGTCAGTTATGTGGTTTAGACCCATAGCACGAGGTATCCTTTAATACAAACATAATGAGGCACAGTAGCAGATAAAAACAATGCCTCATACTTGCACATGAACATGTATGTATTTCTTTAGTAGGTTTGAGATATTCATTTACTGAGGCTGTCGTAAAATTGTTATACATTTAAACATATCCGCATTTAATTTTTAAAAGTATACAAGCATTATCGATCGCGTTCATTACAATCCGAATTTAAAAAGCCCACGGAAATATTTAACATTTCTGAGGCGAATATCGATTTGTGTTGGTCTATGAAATTCTTGAAAGAAAGTCACTTATACCTTTAATGAAGAACATTTTTGAAAGTTTAACATTTATTAGTGCCTGCAGATTCCAACGTATACGTTGTGTGGAATTTCATATTACTGGCGGACGCAGGCTTTTCTGTATAAGCAGCTTTTTAAACAGAAACAAGAATTTATTTAATTAGTGATGAATTACAACCTCTCTTGTGCTAAGTAAACTCTAGCATGTCGCTTTCTTTTCAGAATCTGTATTTTCTTCCAATAATATCCGAAACTGTCTGTTCCACGAGGTGTTTTTATACATCTCACTCTCTGTATTGCTTACGGGTTATGTCTACTCTTGAGACTCGGTGATTTACTGATGGTTTCTTTGCTTTATTTTATTATGGAAGCTTTAATGAAATTAGCTGTCTTTCTTACTATATCTGGGCAGCAGTCATTGCAATAACACTGTAGTTTTCTCCAATTCGTATAATGAATGGTCTTTTTGCAACTTGTTCCATCCTTTCAACGAAGTTTTATTTAAAAAATACAGCATTCATAAATGGGGTTGATTAAACTATATCTCTGATAGTTAATAAACGAATAGTGGTGTAGAATCTTCATTCCATTCTGTCCTTTTACTATTTTATATTGTAAGAACATGGCTTATTGCACATATATATTTTTGCTACATGGATGTGTTGTTGTTTTCTTTGTTCAAAAGATCTCAGATCCAGTACTTTAATATTTCGAAAAAGTGAGAGACAAGAGCGAACATTAAAAAATTAGAAATTAAGTTTTAATGAAAATTAAATGAATCAATAATGATGTGCCAAGACGCTGGGTTGGCTGATCATATTTTATAAGGATGTACGTCTGACGCAAAAGCTACATCATTACTTTCCATCTGTTTTACTAAAAAACAAAGACAATACTAAAAAACAAAGACAAATATCAAACAGGGAATGCCACGTTCCAAAAACGCAGCCTCCCCAAAACGAAACCCACAGCACGCAGACGCGCACACCACAAACACACACACATACACACACAAAAAGCCAACACATTAGGACAAAACAAACAAACAAAGGAACACACAAAGGAACACAGTGGGGCACCGCCTTGGAACGGTCAGTGGCAAAAACACCACAGGGGAGCTTAAACCGGTTTATGGTGCGCACCCAACCTCACTCTTACCCCCACCATGTTCCAAAGACACGGGACAGTGTAAATAAAAGTAATCCCCTCCAGGTGAATCTCTAACACACGTAATGGAAACAAAATCTTGCACCAGCTTAGAACATTCCAGCTTTATACAAAGTCTATTGATGAGGGATAAAGTTTTGGCATTATCCGTCCGTCCGTCCGCCCTTCTGAACATGCTTTTGAGTATTTAGGGTATCCGGTCCACAAATAAGCAAGTTCTATATAACAGAGCTATTAAAATATGTCAAATATTGATGCCTTGTAAGCTCATATAATTTTGGTATCATTTGAAAGTGTACTGTCTACTGAAAATTACATGGCAAAATATGGTATAGATTTTTTTTTACTTTGTTAAAGAAAGACAGTTATCTGAGCTTTGGAATACCGACTTAGACGATTCTTATTATTCTAGGCCTAACTATAGCAAAGGAACAAGCCTGGGAGTCATCTGGTCTAGTCGTTTAATGGTGGACCGGTTTTTGAACACTAATTTTTACTTGGCATGGTCACAGAGGTCTAAATTAAAGCTGGTTTCTGTTAAAATTTCATTGTGGATGTATTTTTGACATTTTGGTAGGAAAATGAGAGAAGAGGTTGTATTTGGTGAAGTGAAACTCAATTTTAGTATGAGTAGTACTTCCAGGTCACATCAGTGTGATTTTGATGTGATTTTACAGTAAGCAAATGTGACAAGAGAAATTTCTCTTAAAAAATACATGACCCCTACTTTTCTCTTCATTTTATATCAGTTTTATCATAACTCTTTAAAATGTGGTAAGGATTTGTTCTCTGAAATGGGGCTAGCTATGTTTGGTAGCTCTTTAAAAATGTCAGTTTTATATAGAATATATAGGGAATAATTTTTACTGGTGTGTGACCTTCTACAAATATCAGCTGACAAAATGTTTTCTACTTTTAATGTTATTTCAAAATGATTTTAGGGTCGAACATATCAATTACACCGGGAAAACCTTTAATTTCTGAACATATTTCACAAACATAAAAACGCATTTATATTGCAGTAATAACTTTTCGTCGCTGGAAGCCGATGCTAAATTCCCAAAGGTATTGTAAATGCCATAGTTAAAGGCATTCTAATTATTCACACTGTCTACAAAGTGGATGACTGCTATTATTATGTTTCTCTTAATGTCCTAAAAGTGTATTGATAATCGTAAATGTATTTTGTTTGGAACAGTTAAATATCTCCAGACTTACTTAATTAAGAAATACTAGGAAAATATCGATTTAAGCGAGGCAGTTTGAAACAGCAAAGTGAGATAAAGATTCCTTCGGGACATAGATGCCTTCAAGATGATAGTCATAGCCCTATATATCTTGTTTAAAAAAAAATATATATTATATCGAACGATCAACATATTTCAAGAAATGTAAATCTTCTTATTTAAACAAAACTTCTCTAATTCCCAAGAAACTATAAATATCGAAGAAGTACAAAGGCTGAGAAATACTTGACATAAAGGCTAGTATCTTCGCATTATAAACTATTTTGCAGCCAACTACTTCTGTTATTAATTATCTTATTGGGGCCTCCGTGACCGAGTGGTTAAAATCGCTGACTTAGAATCACTTGCCCCTGACTGATGTGGGTTCAAGCCTCACTCGGGGGTGTTTAATTCTTCATGTGAGGAAGCCATCCAGCTGGCTTACAGAAGGTCGGTGGTTCTAGCCAGGTGCCCGCTCGTGATGAAATAATGCACGTAGGGGCACCTGGGCTCTTCCTCCTCCATGTGTCGGTGCGACGTTAAACCCAACAAAAAAGTTATCTTATCTTAAAACTGACCCTAAACTTTCCGAAACTTTAACTATGGAGTCAGGACATAAAGAATGGCCCGCCCGCTTAGCTCAGTAGGTAGAGGTCTACGGATCGCGGGGTCGTAAGATTGATCCCCGGGCGGGGTGTATGTTCTCCGTGACGATTTGATAAAAGAATTTGTGTCTGAAATCATTCGTCCTCCACCTCTGATTCCTGTGGGGAAATTGGCAGTTACTTGCGGAGAACAGGTTTGTACTGGTACAGAATCCAGGAACATTGGTTAGGTTAACTGCGCGCCACTGTTGAAAAACGGCTTTAAACCCAACACAAACAAAGGACACAAAGATAAATTAAGATACAACTACAACGGATTAGATTTATAAACATTTATTATACTTTAACGTTTTAACATTAATACACTATCGATGGCTCGAGCACTTAGACCAGCTAGAATAAGTCACGTGGTCCACAGTCAATGTCATAATACTTTCTATTTAAGGATCAAACGAAATTCGTTAAATCCGAAGGCTATATACATGTACCATTTTGAGGAGATATAGTTGTGATTTATTTTTGTAATTGTCCCTACGCTGACTTTCATTGTTATTTCAAAATAATTTAAGGAAATTATCCTTCAGTTACATCGAGGAAACCTTTCCTTTCTGAGAATAAATCACAAACATAAACTTAATTTATATTAGCTAGGAGCAAAATCTATATTCTCAAAGGTGTTATAAATGTCAAAATTAAAAGCATAAAAGCATTTCTGTAGATTCACTGAAATATTCTGCAAAATAAAAGACAACGATAATAATTATTTTTTTCGTGTCCTTAACATGTCTTATTTAATATTTGCAAATATTTAATAACAATAACAGTATTGAGTAGAAAGGTTTTGACTTGGTTAATTCTCTTTCCTGAAATAGAATTTCCAACAATTTTCTTAACGTGTATTGATTGCCATAGGAAATGTATTGTGTTTTGAACAGTTTAATACATTAAGACTGAATTAAGAAATAGTACGAAAAGATCGATTTAAGAAAGACAACTGAGATGATAATTTAGTTGGGACGCATAAACCGCTTTCTCAATGCTATTCAAAGCGCTCTATTTCCTGTTTTAAAAAAAGTTTAATAAAAGTTGTAATACAAAAGATATAATATTATATGGAATGACCCATATTTTGAAAAAAAAACACACTATCTTTCAACATTCTCATTTAAATGAAAGTATAGTTAAGTTAGTCTAAACAACTTTTAATAGATGGGTATTTTGTATTTAAGGGATGTTTATATTAGCTAACACTGAACTGTTCAGCAACTTTTCGTAACTAGTATAGAGCATGTTATATCAATCACTCAATGAATTATTCATACAGATTGTAGACAGAGACAACTTACATTTTGTTCAATTTACTTTCTAACAATTTATTGAATATTTGATAAGGTTCCAAACTGACATTTAAATACGTTAAGACTAACTTCATAAAGAAGTGCAAGGGAAATATTGATTTCAGGCAGGACAGGTGAACAACAAAGAGGTTTGATGATGAATCCACCTTGGAATCTTAATATTATCCCAAATATTTAAAAACCCTCTGTGAATGCAAATATATTTCCTGTTTTAAGACGTAAAATAATGTTTTAACTTTACGGGTGGATAGTGTTTTTCCGTGGCTTCATAATTAAATTTTGTAAATTTGTATTAAAGCCCCACATTTCTTACACAAATATATTAATTTAAAGATTTTATAAGTTCGTACTTTAAACGGCCAATTATAGTTTAATCATAATATAATAAGACGAAGTTTTAATTTTTGCTTATACTGAATTTCATTTATAAATTATTTTAACTTTTCAAAACGTGTTGGCAGCATCACCGTTTGCAAGTATTTACATTCGAGACTCTTCATTAATTAAGAGTATTAAAAGCCAAAGGCAGGCCTCTCCCGTTTGTCGCAGTGCTTGATCTGCCGTATTTGTTACATACGTCACGTTCTCATATCAGATGTACTCTTTAACGTACGTTCTACACGGAAATATTTCTGTTGTGACGTGACATTTGGGTGTTTGTTGTCCGAGTAAATTGCTGTTCGAGTTAATACCGTAAGCGGACGTCTTTGTCACTTTCAAGATTTTGTAACGTTCGCTGAATCAATTAAAGCAGTAGAAGAGAAATAACATCTTAACTTAAAGAGTTATTTTCATTCGGGTATAAAAATTGACCTGATGATTCTATTTTAGGTGCAAATCACGAAATATAACTGAAAATAAACCTCAAGAAGTGTTAAAGATCAATAACCAACTATCTTTGGAATATGATTATGCAATATGGTTGGTATCAAAGGGATACAATTCAGTAATACAAAATCTTTCCGTGTAACTACAGCTCTCCTTTATGGTAAATTGTAACTAAATTTAGAAAGATCCTTTTCAGTTAGAAAAATTCGCAAATCAATAAAACAAAACCTAAACTGAATAAGCCAAATTTAGGAAGAATTATAAATACTATTTAGGTTTTAATCACTATTTAATAGCATTCTTGCAGTATGTAAAATATGTAGACAATATTTCTAAACAGGTATTCAACAACAGAAATATTACGTGAAATACAGGGTATTCAGCTCTTTTATAATATAAGTACAGAATGTCACCCTAAAAAATGATTGAAAAATAGTATATCCCAAAAAAGTAATCTGTCATTGAATAAAATATTGTTTGTAGTTTAGATGCGGGGGAATTGTGTCACGAGGGCGCGACCCAAGTCATACAATAATACGCATTTAAACGACGAACAATGACTTTTACGTTATCAAGGTTTATGATGTGCATCCTTCACGACATCAATCAAATATTTGCATGATTACTTTCCAAGCGCGCCGCTATGCCGTTTGACGCTATGACTTAAGAAAAATGAATTGTTGAATAATAACACAAAATTTCAGCCTTCTCTATGTTCGGGTTGTGTTAGAATTAATATTTTTCGACTTTTATGTGTGTTTGTTTTAAGAATTTTGAATATTTCGAAGTTCGTCTAATATACTTTGGTAAAATAATACTTTTGCTGAAATAAAGAGGTTTATATTTCCAAATGTATTGTGAGTAAAGAATAAATAAAATTTAGTATAACTTAACACAGACTGAGATATTTCGTCAAAATTCAAAGAAGTCCATTTTATGTTTTTGAAATGCAACGTTACATCTTAAACATTTTCAGCGACTTACATCTATGTTAATTCATTTGCTGTAAACGTCAGCATGTGAATGGTATAAATTTGATAAGGAATATTTTCATACGGGACATCATGAAAATGTTTTGGTGGTCGTATTTCTTGGTAGGTACAATTATAAATCGTTGCTATTATATGTATTTTGGCATTTATTACGCACAAATCAATGTTTATGCCCTAGACGCAGTTTAAGAAAGTATTATATCATTATCTGCATATTTTTTATGTAAATATGTGTGTTGAAATAAATGTATGGCATATTTCTGCCGTAAGATAACTTGCAAGTGTTCGAACAGGTTCGCGTTCGCTAAATATATATGTAGACAGTTATCTGATAATGCCTCGTTCACAAAACCGTACGATGTCCGTACGGTTTTAAAAACGTACGAGTCCACCGAGTTTAGAATCCTTATTGTCTCTGTACAACCGTAGCGTCTGGTCACAGTACTTACGGGCCAAGATATTTAGATGATGCAATCGTTGGATATCCGTACTGACATCGGAGACATGTCGTGCGGAGCTCACAAGGAGCCCGGCCGTACCTCTTACGGTATTTGTCGTGTTTTCGTGTCGGCGGGGCGAAAACACGACAACACGATAAATAAAGGGTGCCAACACGACATATTTATACCCGCCAACACGAAAACTCGACAGATAAATTTGTCGTGTCGGTGCCCTCTAAACGTCGTGTTTTCGTGTAAAATGTGTCGTGTTTTCGCCCCACCAGCCTTAAAACACGAAAACTCGACAAATTAGGTATTTGTCCAGTTTTCGTGTTTTCACCCCATCAACACGCCAACGCGAAATGGAAAAAATCAGCCACCATAATATCCTGACACAGTCATCCTTTTGATGTGATAAGAAACATTAATGTTTAAATTTGACATTCTTCTGCTGACAGTTCACTTAAGTTTCGTCAATTAAATGTATAAAAGAATCGCTCTAAATGTATCATGTCGTGTTGAGCGACCTGTAGAGTTTCCACTTTTTCTATCGAGTATACTTCCATGAGCCACAGCGTCGCGTTGACAACAGCCAGTGGATGCGAAAAGGTGAAGGTAGACCAGTAATTGCAAAAAGTATTATAAGTGTCATAAAGGGCTTGTATTCCATCTTCTTTAACTCAAGGATTACTGTTGTACAAATGCCTACACCGTCTGGCAAGTCAGTCACTGGAAAGTTTTATCTAGGGTTTTCTTACAGATTTTATTAACTGTCACAACAGCAATCTTTAAGTGCCGTAAGGCGGCCGTAAAAAGCCTCCCCGTACTTGGATTCAGTGTTGTTATATTTTTTGGTCCTTTGGGATTATGAAATTCCGCTCAATGTTCATTGGTAATACAGTTCCGCTTTAAGCCTGTGCTAGAGGTGTGAGGGGTGTTGCACTTTCCACTACCTCTCATGAACAGACTATCAAACCGAGTCTGCTTTTTTTTTGCTTGGTTGCATTCTATGCTTCCAAAGGATTTTCTTACAGATGTTATTATAAAGACTAAAGTACTGAGAGCTGTTAAACGAAAATACAAAAACAAATACGTCCAAGGACTGGTTTTTGCGGTCTCCAGTTGATCCGTGACAACGCTGAGGTTTACAAAAGAGCGATCGTTCATAAGTTTCTGAGAGATGAAAAAGGGGTACAAATTAATCATCCCGCTCAATCAACAGATCTAAGTCCTTGTGACATATTCCTCTTTCCAAGACTGAAAAAGATGGTGGCTGGGCGCAAATATTTATGGAATTAAGCACTTGGGAGTGGTAATTTTAAGACCATAACAAGGGGAGACTCTAAATACGTTAATAAATAACGTTATCCCTGAAAAGCCTGTCGTCCCTGTTACGTCATTGTAACGGATTGTAACGCCATGGTGTCTAACAAAGAAATAGTGTAATGCGGTGGCCAAACATTTCTGCAATAAAAACGGTTTCTAAATTACTTTTATAACAGAAAGGTTAACAATGTTACACTAGAATACGTATGACACATGTTAAGTAATTTTGTACAGTTTCATCATTTAGAAAATAAATCAGTAGGTATGACTTTCCTGACTTGTATCTTCGTTTGAAGAAACATCAATATATATCATACCTAAAGGGTTTCGTTTTTTCTAGGGAGCTACACATATAGGATAAACTTGTTTTGCTGTGTCTTTAATGCCACCAACTGCGAGATCACGGGGCAAAATTACTCATTTTGCTTTATTTGTTTTTGGATTTAACTGTAACGGCAGGCAGTTAACCTAACCAGTGTTCCTGGATTCTGTACCAGTACAAACCTGTTCTCCGCAATTAACCTCCAACTTCCCCACATGAATCAGAGGTGGAAGACAAATGATTTCAGACATAATGTCTTTTATCAAATCGTCACGGAGAACACACGCCTCGCCCGAGGATCGAACTCACGACCCCGAGATTCGTAGATCTGCGCTCTCTCTATTGAGCTAAGCGAACGGGCTAACTCATTTTGCATGTGTAGTATGTGTGATTTTTTTTCAAACCGTGTTTTAATGAGACGATGGTAGGTTGTAGAAACATTTCAAAATACTTGTCTGACTGGATAAATCACTTACGGGATATCCAAAACACAAGTGATCCGCAAGTATATGAATGCTAATTTTGAACATTATTAATTGATAACATTTATGAACATAATAACACGCCCCGTTACATTATCATTTAGCATTTATCATTTTAAATACAAACTTTGTATCGTTGCAATCAAATGGAAAAGAGATTTATACTTTTTAGTTACTTCTTACATTTTGTTTTGTTGAAAAGAAAATTACGATCTAGAAAATATTTATGTGAAGCATCATGTGAGTGTTTAATGTAATCCCTGCAATATATGTTGTCATTATTAATATCATTAAGCGATCGTAGTTCTTATTATTAATTACATCAAATGCGTTTGTCAATTATTGCATTACATTTTTTCACTTGTATTTATTCCCATGTATTTTACAACACAAACAAAAATTAACCAGAGTAAACTCCCTGAACGTACTGAACATATAGTAAACACAGCCATAGCCAAATACCTTAAAGAGTAAACTCCCTGAACGTACTGAACATATAGTAAACACAGCCATAGCCAAATACCTTAAAGAGTAAACTCCCTGAACGTACTGAACATATAGTAAACACAGCCATAGCCAAATACCTTAAAGAGTAAACTCCCTGTACTGAACATATAGTAAACACAGCCATAGCCAAATACCTTAAAGAGTAAAGTCTCTGAGCGTATTGAACATATAGTAAACACAGCCATAGCCAAATACCTTAAAGAGTAAACTCTTTGTACTGAACATATAGTAAACACAGCCATAGCCAAATACCTTAAAGAGTAAACTCCCTGAACGTACTGAACATATAGTAAACACAGCCATAGCCAAATACCTTAAAGAGTAAACTCCCTGAACGTACTGAATATATAGTAAACACAGCCATAGCCAAATACCTAAAAGAGTAAACTCCCTGAACGTACTGAACATATAGTAAACACAGCCATAGCCAAATACCTTAAAGAGTAAACTCCCGGAACGTACTGAACATATAGTAAACACAGCCATAGCCAAATACCTTAAAGAGTAAACTCCCTGTACTGAACATATAGTAAACACAGCCATAGCCAAATACCTTAAAGAGTAAACTCTCTGAACGTATTGAACATATAGCAAACACAGCCATAGCCAAATACCTTAAAGAGTAAACTCTTTGAACGTATTGAACATATAGTAAACACAGCCATAGACAAATACCTTAAAGAGTAAACTCTCTGAACGTACTGAACAAATAGTAAACACAGCCATAGCCAAATACTTTAAAGAGTAAACTCCCTGTACTGAACATATAGTAAACACAGCCATAGCCAAATACCTTAAAGAGTAAACTCTCTGAACGCATTGAACTTATAGTAAACACAGCCATAGCCAAATACCTTAAAGAGTAAACTCTTTGAACGTATTGAACATATAGTAAACACAGCCATAGCCAAATACCTTAAAGAGTAAACTCTCTGAACGTACTGAACATATAGTAAACACAGCCATAGCCAGATACCTTAAAGAGTAAACTCCCTGTACTGAACATATCGTAAACACAACCATAACCAAATACCTTAAAGAGTAAACTCTCTGAACGCATTGAACATATAGTAAACACAGCCATAGCCAAATACCTTAAAGAGTAAACTCCCTGAAAGCATTGAACATATAGTAAACACAGCCGTAGCCAAATACCTTAAAGCAAGCCATCCATAAAAAGAAATTGTAGTCGAGAGATAAAACAGAAGGTATGTTTCAAATACCAATTAACAACTTACATGGTACATATAAAGAAATAAACAAGTAGAGTTGCAGGAGTGGCGAAGGTTTAAAGGTTTTTTACAATGTATTGCCTAAATATTTTAATGTCTTTTTACACGAAATACAAAGGTATCAACAGGTGATAATTATCTTTGAACGATATCAAAATCTGCTTAAACTGTGCGTTTATGCGGATAGTTTAAATATGTGCAGCTCTAAGATCTCCTGACGTCTGTGTGGAATCATTTTACAGCCTGTATATACAGTAGAAAACAAAGGAAATCAATTTTAGCATCATTACATGGAAAACACTTATTCCAGTAATATTCTATTTCTGTCCAACAGAAACATAATTTATTAGAACACAAAGTAAGTTAATTATCAAAGACGAGAAGAGGCAAAACAGATAGGATAACTCCTAAGACGAGAAAGCTGAAAGCACCGTTTTTAAAAGACAAGAAGCCTTCTTGCGTGCAGACAGTGATATACTTACATAGCTTCGTTAGGTGCCATTTGTGCTGTGGTGACATATACACTTTCGGAAAGAGTTCCAACATGTTAATAAGTGCCTCTCTATAGGATATTCTGTTAATATATTACCATAAAGGCGTACTGTTTCTGTTTCCAATTACCAGTTTATATCTTAATAAATCTGGAAAGTAGATCCCTCGGAAGCACCGAGAACAAGGCAAATAGTGAAAATTGCAGACTCGGTTTGATTGAGTCTGTTCATGGGCAGTAATGGAAAAAGCAACACTGCCCACGCCCCCTAGCACCGGCTTAAGCAGTATTCAATCTTCAAATCTCAATGAGTTGAAATCAATGATCCCGAAGGACCAGAAAATATAACAATATTGAGATGAAGTCGGGGCGACTTTTTACGGCCGCCACACAGCACTTAACACCTGCTGTTGTGAAGTAAATAAAATCTGGAAAGTAGATCCCTCGGAAGCACCGAGAACAAGGCCCTACTAGTAATTCCTCAGTAGCGTAAGTTTGTTTTTATTTATGAATACCGTGTTGTAACTAAAATTACGTAATTGTGTGTTATGATCTGCATAAGGTATGCGGGTTTTTTGCAGCTTGTTTCTCGACAGGTTTCCAAATGTCTGCCCTTTAATCGACCGTGGATAGAATAATCACATGTGTATGTTCCGTCCAAAGGACATGGTACACCTAAGCTTTATATGGCCTAAACAATTTAGAAAATTTTCAAATTGGTTGTTATTAGAAAACAGATAGATTATTTCAGAATAATTATCTTGTGTAGTGAAGTCAGTGTTTTAGAGACATTTTAATAAATTTGTACAAAACATGTCCTTGAATATTGCTGAGACATTTTGTTGCCTATTAGTGATGTGAGTATAGTATTTCAAATGCATGTCTAGACCTCAGTATGGGGAAAAAAGACTTTTGTTGTGCCCATGGCTGCCGTCATGAGAGATCAAAGGGAGCTACATGTAACTTTTACAAAATTCCGGACAACCCAAAATTGCGATCTGCCTGGTTGACCAAAATATCCAGAGTGACCAAAGTGGAAAAAAAATTGAAAAACTGTTACCCAGCCATGGAAACCCGGCAAATCAACAAAGCTACACCCCCACCCACCAAGTCTAGAAAAAAGTGGTTCCTGGTTCCAACAATATTTCCTCACCGGCCAGTGTTGCAGAAAAACAGAAAAATATTAAAAGAAAGAAATGAGACTGTGTCGTCCAGATCTACAAAAAAAACGTCTAAATCTTGCAAGTTCAGATCAATAGATCTATACTTTTTTCTCTTTTCTTACGGTTTAAATTGACATTGCATAGAATGCTGATTAAAATGGTAGATCTCCAGCAGTGTCAAAAACCAAATCGATGTAATTTACGGCATTACATGAAGTTTGTCATTTAGAATCTAACGCTTGAAAACTTAATTTAACACATACATGTACATAAAATTGTATCGAAACAAGGTTTAAAGTTATCTGAGAGCGCAGTGAAACCAGTTTGCTTTATCGCTTGCTATACTATTTCTTAAGTTATGTTTGTTCATGTGGAGAATGCTTAGCACTTATCATGCCAGACACAAATGATTCTGACTTTGCGACCAGTATAGATCCGTGCAGTCTGATCATGATCTGCAATGTCTGCTTTAAGTTCCTGTTCCTGACAGTTGAATTAATTTGTTAGTTAACCCACAAGCTAAAATATGAACAGGGCAATTACTATATTAATTCAGTAACTAATTATGACAAGTTAAGATAGTTTTCATAACATTATAATGCATTTTTATCGCTTAAATCCATTTCAGCCCGATCAGTCCCTTTGTGTGTGCTGACGAGATTAACAAAGATGACAGAGATGCCAGCCCAGACGTGTCCATTGACGAAAATGCGGACTTGCACAATGTACAGTCTGAGGTATAAAAAAGATAACTTTTTGAATGAATTTATATAAACTTTATAGGTCAAAAAATAATGAAGTTTATTTGAAAAAAGTTGTCTTTCCATCACTTTTTAGCTTTAACCTTTTCAGTACATACTTCATTGTTGTTTTTTTTAGCTCACTTGTCACAAAGTGACAAGGTGAGCTTTTGTGATCGCGCGGTGTCCGTCGTCCGTCCGCCCGTGCGTGCGTCCGTAAACTTTTGCTTGTGACCACTCTAGAGGTCACATTTTTCATGGGATCTTTATGAAAGTTGGTCAGAATGTTCACCTTGATGATATCTAGGTCAAGTTCGAAACTGGGTCAGGTGCCGATAAAAACTAGGTCAGTAGGTCTAAAAATAGAAAAATCTTGTGACCTCTCTAAAGGCCATATTTTTCAATGGATCTTCCTGAAAGTTGGTCAGAATATTTACCTTGATGATATCTAGGTAAAGTTTGAAAGTGAGTTAACTGCGGTCAAAAACTAGGTCAGTAGGTCAAATAATAGAAAATCCTTGTGACCTCTCTAGAGGTCAAATCTTTTAAGGGATCTGCATGAAAATTGGTCAGAATGTTCATCGTGATGATATCTAGGTCAAGTTTGAAACTGAGTCACGTCCAATCCTAAACTAGGTCAGTAGGTTAAATAATAGAAAAACCTTATGACCTCTGTAGAGGCCATACTTTTAATGGGATCTGCATGAAAATTGGTCAGAATGTTCATCTTGATGATATCTAGGTCAAGTCCGAAACTGGGTCAACTGCGGTCCAAAACTAGGTCAGTAGGTCTAAAAATAAAAAATCCTTGTGACCTCCCTAGAGGCCATATTTTTCAATGGATCTTCACGAAAACTGGTCAGAATGTTCACCTTGATGATATCTAAATCAAGTTTGAAAATTGGTCACGTGCGGTCCAAAACTTGGTCATTAGGTCAAATAATAGAAAAACCTTGTGACCTCTCTGTCAGGATACTGGTTATATGACCCAGGGAAGTGCCTACGCCTTTAGTATCTTGAACAATGGTTTGGGTCCAATCGCTAAGGTGACTATGTCTTAGACTAGCTGACAAACGATGTAGATTGTCCTTTGTTAAAACGGAGAGCTGGTGAGACCAAATATCTCATATATAGAATTTTCCTCTGGCTACCTTGCCTAAATGATTCGTGTACCAATGATTCGTAAATGATTTCTTATTATGAGCTAGACAATTTCAGGGATCAGGTAAATCACTAAATGTTTCAAACTAATAATCTTTAATTAAAAATGATTAGCTCAAACTCCTATAGGCTGGAGACTCTATACTTGACTGGTCTTTTTGTTGAAATTCCCGTCAGACAATGTCTTTGAATCAACAACATACGAGTCCTATCGCATAGATGCTCGGCCTCTGTCCTCTCAAACTCTATAAGATTGCTCTGACTCCTGGATGCTCAGCGCCTATATGCTATCATATGTAGCATTCAACTACCATATAGGTATTATCCCCGATGCCTTGGCTGTACTTCGCCAATAATGCTGAACCTTCTATAAGCTGGAACTCTCCTACTATCTCAGTAGATTACCAAACTCTGGGTCTCTGTCTCAGCTTCCCGATGCTCAGCCTATATATGCTATCGTCTATAGCATTCAATTACCTTTAAGGTTAAACTCCTATGCGCTGGCCCTATAGCTCTAAACCTTATCGAAATTCTGCTACTCTTCTTTAGTCTAAGAACTTCCAAAGTATTGTTTTTTTAATAATTTATCCGCCCTGACAGGGTAACTGCAATAGTCTCCTTCTCAAGGTACTGGGATAAATTATTAGTTGAATCCTCGATGTGTCTTCTTTAACCGCTTGATACTGAATGAGCTCTCTATCATTCATCTACCTATTTATACCCAAGCAGACGTGCTATTTTTAGAACTTGTTTCTGATTGGTCCAAATTTATACATTGTGTCTTACAACGAGTACCTGCTCTATCAAATATCTGGTTCCCTTTAATTTTTGTATATGGCATAATGTGCGAAGCTGGGACCCAGCTTTCCACATAATGAACCCAAATCAGCGACAAATGACCCAAATTCTATTAATTACAGCAATTCAACAATAATTATAGCAATGACAACATGAAAAGGGAGTCAAGCACTATCTGTGCTTATGTGTTACGTTATCAATATATTAAATATACAAATTATTCTGACAAATAGCCCCCTTCTCAAGAAAATACTTTCAGTTTTTCATAAACATGAAGAATAATTTGTAAACACATCTCTTTTTCTTTTTACTATTTCTTGATTGATTTTTTTTTTTAAAGATCTGTTACACCTAACGTATATAACCCATTATTGTCTACTTAAATAATCAGCACATACATTTTCTGTTCCTTTGATAGATTCTATCTTGAATCTGTAACACTGCAAAAACAATGCCCATCTCATAATTCTTGAGCTTTCTACTTTACATTTCTGTATGTAACTCAATGGGGCATGATTAGTCTGTAGGATGAACTCAGTGCCGTACAAATACTTCTGAAATTTCTTAACACCAAAAACTATTGACAAACATTCCCTTTCAATTACCGAATAGTTCCTCTCTCTTTGGAGCAATTTTTTACTGGCATATGCTATGGGAAATTGTCCATCTTCATACCTCTGAAGAAGTGCTGCTCCAACCCCAGTATCTGAAGCATCACACTGTAATATAAAAGGTAGTGAAAAATCTGGTAACCGTAAAATAGGTGCTTGTGTAAGCAAGGTTTTCAAAATATGAAAAGCTTTGGCATGTTGTTCTTCCCATACTACAGTATTAGGTTTCCCTTTCTTGATTAAGTCGGTCAGTGGTGCTGCAACTTCGGAGTATGATGCTATAAATTTTCTATAATAACCAGTTAGGCCAAGGAAACTCCGTACTTGTCTCTTAGTCTTAGGTTCTTCTGCATTCTTTATACGCTCTAATTTATCATCTTCCATCTCCAGCTTATCATTTCCGACCTTATGCCCAGTAAATGAAATATTATCATATCCTATGAGACACTTTGATGGTTTTAGTGTAAGCTTTGCATCTCTAACCCTCTTAAAAATATTTTGTAACATTGAGACATGTGTGTCCCACGTTATGGTGTGACCTAAAATATCGTCCACATAATTGTCAGCATGTTTGCATCCTGTCAATAATTTTCGCATCATTTTATTAAATGTAGCACCAGAATTTATCATACCAAATGGCATTTTTCGGAACTGGAAACTTCCCTCAGATGTTGTGAAGGCTGTCAAGTGCCTAGATTGCTTCTCGACAGGAATCTGCCAGTAACCTTTGCTGAGATCTAATTTTGTGAAGAATTTATCTCCATGAAGTTTTGACCGAATATCTTCATCATTTCCCATAGGCTCCGTATCAAATTTAGTTATAGAATTCAACCGCCTAAAATCAATACAAAATCTGTTTGTATTATCTTTCTTTTTCACCATAACGATAGGGGAGTTGTATGCAGAGGTGGCAGATTCAATAATTCCAGCATTTAACATGTGTTGAACCTCTTGGTTAACCTCATTACGTTTCGCATATGGTATGGGGTATTGTTTGACTCTAACAGGTTCTGTGGTTGTGAGTTCGACCTTATGTTCTACAAGATTCGTCGTTCCAGGACTTTCTGTAAAAATGTCTTGATATTGTTTTATAAGCGACTTAATTTCAGTAATTTGGCTTTCAGACAAATGAGGATTAATTTGTACATTTTCATATGTTTCTGACCCTCCTATTCTGACCAGGTCGAGCAAATTTTCGTCATCAACTACCCCAGTCTCTGTGCTAACATCGGCCTCGATCACGGCGACACTTCCTACAAAAATATCTTGTCTTTCTTCGTACTTTTTGAGTAAATTGATATGGTAAAGCCCTATCTTGTCACCGACTTTTACTTTAAAATCCATTTTGTTGACCACATCAACTACTTCATAAGGTCCTTTCCACTGAAGCATTAACTTATTGTGGTTAGTTGGTAAAAGTAACAGCACTTTATCCCCGACCTTTAAATTTCTGTTTCTGGCACTCTTGTCGTAATGGTGTTTGTACGTTTCTTGTGCTGAATGAAGATTTTCTCTAGCTATTTTACATGTTTCCTCCAGCCTATTCCGTAAGTCTAATACATATTCATATGTGTTTCTTGTTTCTGGTGTTTCAGCTTCAGTCCAAAGTTCTTTAAGTACTTGCATAGGTCCTCTGACTGTCCTGCCATAGAATAGTTCAAATGGTGAGAATCCTGTACTTGCCTGTGGAACCTCTCGATATGCAAACAATACGGCTGACAAATATCTATCCCAGTCTTTTGGTTTTTCTTGACACATCTTTTTCAACATACTCTTTAAAATACCATTCATACGCTCACAAAAACCATTGCACTTTGGGTTATACGGAGTTGTGAACATTTGTTTCAGACTGATCAGCCTACAAACTTCTTCCATCAGCTGTGAGGTAAACTGACTTCCTCTGTCACTCAAAATTTCGGATGGAAATCCTACTCTAGAAAATATATCTAGCAGAGCCTCAGCTACCCGTTCTGTCTCAATCCTAGGTAATGCAACTGCCTCAGGATATCTTGTGGCATAGTCGACCACGGTAAGAATATACCGATTTCCTTTTTCTGAAAGAGGAGCAATAGGTCCTATTAAATCCACAGCCACCCGATGAAATGGTGTCTCCATTATTGGCATATCTCCCAATGGAACCTTTCTAACTTTTCCTTTTGGAATCATTTTCTGACATATATCACACGACCTACAAAACCTTGTGACATCACTAGTTAACCCGGGCCAGTAAAAACTTGTTTGTATCCTATCAACTGTCTTTCTTATTGATAGGTGTCCTCCAACTATTGATTCATGAGCTAAAGACATAACTCTCTTTCTGAAATGAGTTGGAACTACAATTTGCTTTATCTCTTTGATAATACTGCCTCTCTTTTCTTCGAAGGTTCTATACAATACATCCTTCTTGACTTCGTACATAAATGTATAACCACTCTTTGTTTTCATTTTCTTCTTATCAGAGGCATACGTCCACAGCTTTCCTAAGGTATTGTCCTCCTTCTGAGCTTTTTTTAAACGTTCGACATTAAGTTCATCCTGTTTAGGTTCTGTGACCTTCAAAGGTTTTATTGACTGTTTTTCTTTCTCAGCTTGTGCTCTCGTTACCACAGCTGCAACAATATTTTCTTTTGATGGAGACTGTTTTCCATCCCTACTACTCCAGTTAATGTCTGGTCTATCAGAAGCCCCTTTGATATTTCCAATAACTAAATCGCAGATCAAAGTTGTCAAAACCATGACTTCAACTTCTCCTGTATAATATGGTGTGTCAACTTGTATCTTTGCTGAAGGAACTATCCTTGTTCGTCCATCAGTTGCAACCATAAGATACTTCTTATCTAACATTTGATTCTCTGATACGAAATCTTTCCTAACAGCTGCCAACTCACAACCTGTATCTCTCAAAACTTGAACTTCTTTATCCCCTATATATCCTGTCTTCAACACCAAGTTTCTTTCACCGGTTGTTGAATCAATGGTTCAGGTGCTTGCTATGACCGAAACAGATTGTCCATCTCCTAACTTTAGCCATCCATCTTCTATGTTGTCTTTTACCTTTCTGTCATCTAATGACACAGCTATGCATGAAGCTGACACTTTCCTGTCTTCATACTGTCTGTCTTTCTGGGCTTGGCCTTCCTTTCTCCAATCTATAGGTGTAGAATCTTGCGTTCCATGCCTATTTCTCTGTCTTTCCTCATAGGATCCCCTACTAGCTAAAGCAGCACCGCTTATTTTTCTCTTGGATAGGTCTCTGCATTCTCTAGCTATATGACCTTCCTTGTGGCATACAAAACATACAGGCTTTTTAAAAGCTGGCCTTTCTCTTTGTTGGGGCTGAGATGAAGGTGTCATACTTAGACGTTGTGATGGCCTATTGGATGAGGAATTATTTTTCAAAACCCTGTTCGAGGTTATAGTACCACCATGCGCTTCAATGTACTGTTCTGCTAACTGCGTGATCTCAGCTCTCGATTTTGCAACTCTTTCCTTTAAGAACAAAGCAAGGTCTGTGGAACATGTTTGGATGAACTGTTCTCTGATCATAAGGTCTTTCAGCATTTCAAACGTATTGTCAACTTCTGCCATTTCTGTCCATCGACTGAAATACCTGTCCAACCTTGCCATAAACTGGAAAACAGTTTCACCACGCTCAGGCTTGCATTCCCTGAACTTCAATCTAAAACCTTCCTCTGTCAACTGATAACGTTTCAGCACTGCTTTCTTCAATGCTGGGTAGTCATTGGCATGGTCTGGAGGCATGCTTGTGTATACGTCCAGGCCTTTTCCTGTAAGTAATGAGCTGAGGCTTACAGCCCATGTCTCTTCCTTCCATCCCTGGCTTTTTGCAAACCGTTCAAATCGCTCGAGGTATGCATCCATATCATCTTTACTTTCCTCGAACTTCGGAAGCCTTGGCCGCAATGTTTTACTGCTCAAGTGCTCAGCACCTTTATCAGCTCCCAAAGCTCCGGCTTCAGCTTTTATTTTAAGCAATTCCAGCTCATGCTCTTTCAAAGCTAAGTCTTGCTCCTTTTAAAGTTCTTTCCTTTTCCAAACGTTCCAACTCAAATAACCTTTTCTTCTCAGACTGTTCTTCTTCATAATGCCGTAACTTCTCGGCCTGTTCAAGCTCAAACAGTCGTTTCTTCTCAGCTTCTTGAGCCTCAAACCTCCTTCTGTCCTCATCTCGTCTAAGCATACGTTCCTCACGTTCTGTATACTCCTTCTCTTTCCTATCCACAAACTCTATGAGCTCTGAACCTGAGAGACCCATACGTTCACCCATCTCAACCCATTTATCGTAGTTCATCTTTAAGCTTTAGGCTGGAACTAACTATAAAATTCAACTATATGTGACTCAGACTACCTTCAGTCACAGCGCCTTCTGGTACACCAACAGAACGTCAAAACCACTAGTCTCTGTACCTCCTTGGATATAGATCCCGGACGAGCCCCCAAATTGTCAGGATACTGGTTATATGACCCAGGGAAGTGCCTACGCCTTTAGTATCTTGAACAATGGTTTGGGTCCAATCGCTAAGGTGACTATGTCTTAGACTAGCTGACAAACGATGTAGATTGTCCTTTGTTAAAACGGAGAGCTGGTGAGACCAAATATCTCATATATAGAATTTCCTCTTGGCTACCTTGCCTAAATGATTCGTGTACCAATGATTCGTAAATGATTTCTTATTATGAGCTAGACAATTTCAGGGATCAGGTAAATCACTAAATGTTTCAAACTAATAATCTTTAATTAAAAATGATTAGCTCAAACTCCTATAGGCTGGAGACTCTATACTTGACTGGTCTTTTTGTTGAAATTCCCGTCAGACAATGTCTTTGAATCAACAACATACGAGTCCTATCGCATAGATGCTCGGCCTCTGTCCTCTCAAACTCTATAAGATTGCTCTGACTCCTGGATGCTCAGCGCCTATATGCTATCATATGTAGCATTCAACTACCATATAGGTATTATCCCCGATGCCTTGGCTGTACTTCGCCAATAATGCTGAACCTTCTATAAGCTGGAACTCTCCTACTATCTCAGTAGATTACCAAACTCTGGGTCTCTGTCTCAGCTTCCCGATGCTCAGCCTATATATGCTATCGTCTATAGCATTCAATTACCTTTAAGGTTAAACTCCTATGCGCTGGCCCTATAGCTCTAAACCTTATCGAAATTCTGCTACTCTTCTTTAGTCTAAGAACTTCCAAAGTATTGTTTTTTAATAATTTATCCGCCCTGACAGGGTAACTGCAATAGTCTCCTTCTCAAGGTACTGGGATAAATTATTAGTTGAATCCTCGATGTGTCTTCTTTAACCGCTTGATACTGAATGAGCTCTCTATCATTCATCTACCTATTTATACCCCAGCA
Source organism: Mercenaria mercenaria (assembly GCF_021730395.1). Lineage (NCBI taxonomy): Eukaryota > Metazoa > Mollusca > Bivalvia > Venerida > Veneridae > Mercenaria > Mercenaria mercenaria. The sequence continues at coordinate 73,495,439 of NC_069376.1, read as the reverse complement.
GACGTGCTATTTTTAGAACTTGTTTCTGATTGGTCCAAATTTATACATTGTGTCTTACAACGAGTACCTGCTCTATCAAATATATGGTTCCCTTTAATTTTTGTGTATGGCATAATGTGCGAAGCTGGGACCCAGCTATCCACATAATGAACCCAAATCAGCGACAAATGACCCAAATTCTATTAATTACAGCAATTCAACAATAATTATAGCAATGACAACATGAAAAGGGAGTCAAGCACTATCTGTGCTTATGTGTTACGTTATCAATATATTAAATATACAAATTATTCTGACACTCTCTAGAGGTCATATTTTTCATGGGATCTGCATGAAAATTAGTCAGAATGTTCATCTTGATAATATCTAGGTCAAGTTCGAAACTGGGTCATGTGCGGTCAAAAACTAGGTCAGTAGGTCAAATAATAGAAAAACATTGTGACCACTCTAGAGGTCATACTTTTCATGGGATCTGTATGAAAGTTAGTCAGAATGTTCAACTTGATGATATCTAGGTCAATTTTGAAACTAGGTCACATGCGGTCAAAAACTAGGTCAGTAGGTCAAATAATAGAAAAACCTTGTGACCACTCTAGAGGCCATATTTTTCATGAGATCTGTATGAAAGATGGTCTGAATGTTCATCTTGATGATATCTAGGTCAAATTTGAAACCAGGTCAACGGCGGTCAAAAACCAGGTTACTAGGTCTAAACATAGAAAAACCATTTGACCTCTCTAGAGGCCATATCTTTCAATGGATCTTCATGAAAATTGGTCAGAATTTTAGCTCACCTGTTACAAAGTGACAAGGTGAGCTTTTGTGATCGCGCGGCGTCCGTCGTCCGTCCGTGTGTCCGTAAACTTTTGCTTGTGACCACTCTAGAGGTCACATTTTTTGTGGGATCTTTATGAAAGTTGGTCAGAATGTTTATCTTGATGATATCTAGGTCAATTTTGAAACTGGGTCATGTCCGGTCCAAAACTAGGTCAGTAGGTCAAATAATAGAAAAACCTTGTGACCTCTGTAGAGGCCATATTTTTCATGAGATCGGCATGAAAATTTACCAGGATGTTCATCTTGGTGATATCTAGATCAAGTTTGAAACTGGGTCAACTGCAGTCAAAAACTAGGTCAGTAGGTCAAATAATAGAAAATCTTTTTGACCTCACTAGAGGTCATATTTTTCATGGCATCTGCATGAAAATTGAAACTTGGTCAGAATGTTCACCTTGATGATATCTAGGTCAAGTTTGAAACTGGGTTACGTCCGATCCAAAACTAGGTCAGTAGGTTAAATAATAGAAAAACATTGTGACCTCAGTAGAGGCCATATTTTTCATGGGATCTGCATGAAAATTGGTCAGAATGTTCATCTTGATGATATCTAGGTCAAATTTAAAATAAGGTCAACTGCGGTCCAAAACTAGGTCAGTAGGTCTAAAAATAGAAAAATCTTGTGACCTCTCTAAAGGCCATATTTTTCAATGGATCTTCCTGAAAGTCGGTCAGAATATTAATCTTGATGATATCTAGGTCAAGTTCGAAAGTGAGTTAACTGTGGTCAAAAACTAGGTCAGTAAGTCAAATAATAGAAAATCCTTGTGACCTCTCTAGAGGTCATACTTTTTAAGGGATTTGCATGAAAATTAGTCAGAATGTTTATCTTGATGATATCTAGGTGAAGTTTGAAACTGGATTACGTCCGATTCAAAACTAGGTCAGTAGGTTAAATAATAGAAAAACCTTGTGACCTCCCTGGAGGCCATATTTTTCAATGGATCTTCATGAAAATTGGTCAGAATGTTTATCTTGATGATATCTAAGTCAAGTTTGAAAATGGGTCATGTGCAGTCCAAAACTAGGTCATTAGGTCAAATAATAGAAAAACCTTATGACCTCTCTAGAGGTCATATTTTTCATGGGACCTGTATGAAAATTGGTCAGAATGTTTATCTTGATGATATCTAGGTCAAGTTCGAAACTGGGTCACGTACGGTCAAACACTAGGTCAGTAAATCAAATAATAGAAACCCCTTGTGACCTCTGTAGAGGCCATATTTTTTATGGGATCTGCATGAAGATTAGTCAGAATGTTCATCTTGATAATATCTAGGTCAAGTTTGAATCTGGGTCACAAGCGGTCAAAAACTACGTCAGTAGGTCAAATAATAGAAAAAACCTTGTGACCACTCTAGAGGCCATATTTTTCATGGAATCTGTATGAAAGTTGGTCAGAATGTTCATCTTGATGATATCTAGGTCAAGTTTGAAACCGGGTCAACTGTGGTCAAAAACTAGGTCAGTAGGGCTTTAAATAGAAAAACCCTGTGACCTCTCTAGAGGCCATATTTTTTAATGTATCTTCAATCAATATTATTATTATTGATTATTATTCAATTATGTCTTTATATTTTCAGGATTCTTCAATTGGGGCGCATCTTACCCAATCTCTGTCTGAGGAAGAGAAAACGTTTACTTATTAGAATTTCTGCATTGATGGCAGAAAAAACATTCTTGAAATGCTCTTATATTCTGCAAAGACAGAATGGTACCCATTCCTAAAATTTTTGACTTGCAATTATTAATAATAGAATGCTTTATTATCAGTTATCGCAGGCTTCAGCCGTACCGAGTAGGTGCCATTGGTAAAAAAGGACTTGCTAAATTCTGTCGATTGAATGTTTTTAGCAGAAGTCCTCAGCTTTTAACAATTTGCAGTTTATCAATATATATTATAATCCTTGCACAATAAGCATATATAAACAATAATTTCTGCTTACAATTACCAATGCAGAAAAGGGCCTCTTCCAGGGAGAATACTTCCTTGTTGATCATGGTTATCACTTTATTTTTGCTTTATTTCTTGGATACTTATAAATTTTTGAAAGTGGTCTCGATACTAATATACTTTATTTGAGACGTATAGATTAAAAATATTTTCTGGTGATTGTCAAAGTAAGTTCAGTGTAATCATAGCTTGTAAATGGACTTTTAGATTTTGAAATTTCTAGCTTTTGCTCATTTATGAACATGTCATCAATCTTATTTTGACTAACAAACTTCTCTTTTTCTTCTAGTATCAACCTGAGCCTTCTGAATTTATAGAAAACACTTTTTGTGACAATTTACTACCTTTGCAACCGTCTGCTGGGCGCTCTGTTCATAAAGCACAAGGTACTACTTTAGAAAGTGCTGTAATTGACCTGTCTCAGCGGAAAACACGGAAAGTTCCACACCTACATTATGTTGCATTGAGAAGAGTTAAATCGTTAGATAAGCTACAAATTCTAAATTTCAATGAGCAAGCGTTTCAAGTTGATTAAAAAGTAAAGAATGAAATGGACAGGTTACAAAATAGTGCTAGACTGGAGTTGTGCTATGTTCCTTTAGAATCGGTGGATTCAACATTAGAAGTAGCTTTCAATAATTGCAGGTCTCTACATGTCACAAATTGACATACGGGCCTTATTTTATCTGTAGTGTGAATGCAGGTATTGCATCATCTTTTTGTAAATTTTTGAGTTATTGAGGTAAATGTCAGATTTCACGCATGAAATACCTCTCATATTTTTCTGTATTTCATAACTTAAATTTCCATGTAAATTTCATTAAATTCTGTTCAGTAATAAGAAAGTTGATATTTTATAAACTTCAGTAATTCGTGTTTTATCCCAAAAACCACTATAATGGGCCTCAAATTGTCAATTTCAATCCGCGCCAAAGTAGTTAGATTTCCCGGCTATATCGTGAATCCCGTGAAAATGACAATAGTCATAGCTCACGGCTTAGCCGTGAATCCCATGAAATTTAGTATTTGGCGGGACATTACCCTTTGAATAGACTGGACTAAATATGCCTTGCGCACACCACCTTCCGACATTATAGACGAATCTATGTCTGAATTATTTTCTTGCTAGAAATTTATGCTCGATCGAGGTAAGAAATTTATTTGTTAGATTTTTGTATGATTTTTGCATTACGATTTTTATTTGGTAAATTTTTGTTCATTCTACAGAATTCTGTAACATTTACTTGTCGGCATTGATTTTGGCTAGTTTCGGTATGTCAGGATAACTTATTAAATTTTTCAGACTTTTGTAAATTATTTAGAAAGAGGAGTCTAAACGTTTCGTTCTTATAAGATGTTAGATTTTTACTGAAATTTGTATCGTGATAATTGTAAAGCACTGTTTCAAAAACTTAAGTCAAACATTTCGTTGTTATGGAACGCCATTACTGCATTGTATTGTTATGTATAAATCTATATGGCAAGTTTAGTACCATATATGTAATATATTATTGTAATATGAAATTGTGTGCCAGTCTATTGCATACACATACAATGTCCGTTTTAGTGTATGGCATTAGATATTATATTGATGCCAACGATCATATAACGTTTGATTTACATTGAATTTTGTTAATTTGTAGTTGTAAATAATGGCTGCAGTTTATCATTTCCATTTCTATAATTTTCATCATAAACTTTTCATATCTTTTCATACTTTAACTTTAGTCTTTTAAGTAATTAATTTTTGTAATAATGGAAGTAATTAGTGACGTATGTTAATCACGTGACGTCTGAACCTAATAGCACATATATTTTGTATAAGTAGCACGTATTATTTATGGGAGCCTACGGAGGTATGGTGTACCCAAAGGAGCAGTTTTATGCCCTGACTTATTTGTTTTGCTATGGTGCTTACCATTTGTTATATATTTTAGCTTCTTCCGCTAGACGATTTTACCTGGTGATGCCATAACCCGGAAGTACAATGCCCGAGGTTTACTTGTCTTCACTCGCCTGGATGTGATATTCCCAGCGCAGAGCTTTCGTCCCCTGGTTGTGCCGTAAACCGCAAAGACGCTGATTTTTGTTATCCTCTGAAGTCAGATCAGGGATGCAATCACCTACCACCATAGGGAGCCAATACGGAATCATCGTATTCACGGTTTAAAGGGACTAGATTAGAAGATATTTTGTCATATATTGTTTGTGCTACTTAAAGTTCGCAATTAAATTAAAGAACTGTACCACGTCACATTAGAATGGAACTATAAGAACTTTGTATCTGGTGATACTGAACTTTTATTTTTTTTTCTTATAATCATTTTTTTTTTCTTCATATCATCTATTCATTGTAAATAATCATCTTATGTAAATAAATTTGTAAATATTGTAAAGGGTGTTGATTTGTTCTGATGGTTACTGTCGCCGGTACGGCCTTTCCTGTCACACTACTTAAACATTTTAAGGATGTCAAATATGATCATACTCTCATGTCATCACATATATTTGGTCTTGCTGAAACACGGTTGTGCTATTCTGATACTGATGCTGAGTATGATATAGATGGCTTTCGCCTGATACGAAATGATCAATCGTCACAATCACCAACTCACAGACTTTCACATGGAATAGCTGTATATGTCAGAAATGAAATGAATATATCTTCATATTGCTTGTTCAATTCGGAAAATTTTGAATTCACAATTATGAAGATTGTACAGGGTAATCAAGAAGTGCAGATTCTTGTGTTATACAAATCTCCAAGTATGTCTGACAGTATGTTTCGCACATTCTTGAGAGAGGAACTGTTACAAAGAGTAAGTGTGTCAATACCTATGGTTATTTTAGGGGATTTTAATATTGATGTAGCGGTTAAATCTAGACCTGTTCTAGAGTACTTATCAGAAACGCTGGTGTGTGAATAACTTGTAAATGAATCAACAACTGACTATTTGACAACTTTAGATCTTATTTTTTCAAACCTAGACGCTACAGTTGGGACAGTGGAAACCTATTGGTCAGACCATAAAATAATTTATTTGTATAAGAAATAATAAACAAAGTAAATTACTATTCATTTGTGCATCCTTAATGTGTTACTTGAAAATATCACCCGTTTGGCTGTCTTACAGTGCCAACTTCATAAAAATATGAAGTTGGTACTGTATGGTTCTTTTGCTTTATGTGGGTGGGCATCATAAAAACATAACAAGGGAATGTTTCCACTATTTGAAATAGCTTATTAGCGCACCATCTTTAAGAATGGTGGGCTTGTCAAATTGCATTTTCTAATCAGTCTGTCAATTTTATGTCTGTTGTTGCTTCTACTCTTGAAAACAGAATTAGTGTACCCCCCCCCTCACCCCGACAACAAAGTTGTAAGGGGGGTATACTGGTTTCAGGTTGTCTCTCTGTCTGTCCGTCCGTCTGTCTGTCTGTCCGTAGACATAATCTTGTGCGCACCATCTCTCCTCATCCCCTTGACACAATTTAATGAATCTTCACACAAGTGATCAGTAACAACAGTAGTTGTGCATGGGGCATGTTAGGTTCTTCCAGAAAAAAAATTGCAGAGTTATGGGACTTTGGTTTTTGTTACTATACTATATACATAGACACAATCTTGTGCGCACCATCTCTCCTCATCCCCTTGACACGATTTAATGAAACTTCACAAGTGATCAGTAACAACAGTAGTTGTGCATGGGGCATGTTAGGTTCTTTCAACGACAAAAATTGCAGAGTTATAGGACTTTGTTTCTTGTTAACATACTATGTACATACAGTCTGCATATGCAATCTTGTGCGCGCCTAATCTTCCGAACCCTTGCACACAATTTAATGAAACTTCACACAAGTGATCAGTACCAACCCTAGTTGTGCATGGTGCATGTTACGTTCTTTTAGATGAATATTCTGCATAGTTATGGGAGTTTATTTTTTGTTACTATACTGTATACATGCAGTCTAAATACATACAGTCCACATAATTATGCAATCTTGTGTGCGTCGAATTGCAATGTACTGTGTAAGTGCATGCGGGGGTACATTCATCACCTTTAATGATAGCTCTAGTTAGAACAGTTTTACTGTAAATGTCCAAACATGGTTAAATTTAGATTAATGTTGAATTCTGTGGAGAAATGTTTGTATTTTCATAAACAAAGCATTTTCTATGAGATCTGACCTATTAAATAGTAACACATAACATAGAACTGGTATAACATGTACATGTATTTATATAATCAAATATATACGCCTATTTTATGACTAATGTATGTGTATAATTCATGATGATCTGCATGTTAATTGTTTGTGTTATGTATGTCGGTAAATAGCTATACATAGCTAATGTTTTCCTGTTTACATATATGCACCGACTTTAAATAAAATTTGTATTGTATTGTATTGCATTGTATAGAACTGTATTTGGAATTAGCTATTAATTTCTGTTTTGTTAAAGCAGCTGAAGTCCTTATTGTTTGTCAAAGAAGACATGTAATTCATGAAACCAATGTCATTTGTTGGCGTATTTCTTGAATGATTATGGATAATGTCAATGTTTTGCATTTTCTTTAGCATGGACTTAGTACTTGAATGGCAACTGTTACATTGTAGCAAATTTCGTCTGCAGTTTCTTCTATTCTATTATGGTCAGCTAATCGGTCAGCATTTTAGCCAAAGCCAAAAAATAGTGCGGGTGCAGTTACACGGTAGAAAATAGTGCGGGATATGTCAATATATTTGACAGAGTAAATAGCCTTTATTGTCGTAGTTTATCAGTCATATCAGTATTTCTTATTTTTATTACAAATATGTTTCAAGAAATCTCGATTTGATATCATAGGTACTTGTTTTACTAACTTCGTAAATTGTGTGCTGACGTAATTGTTCGGGAAAGTTCTCGCGGTAAAAAATGGCGACCGGTACCAAACGCAAATTTGATCACGGAGTTCAAACAGAAATAACTGGCTACTTACACAACGTAAGTGATGTAAAGACCGCTAGATAAATACGATACTTTGACGGTCAGATGCAGACTAGTTCAGAAGACTTCACGAGATTAGTTTCGTTCTCACCAGAAAACATAATGCTTTCCAAACTGCGCAGAATATGGCATCTCCAGTGAAAGTCAGCAAAGTGAAAGTCTCACCAAGAGATGGTAAGACAGAAATTCACATTCAAAAACAGTCACAGATAGAGATCGTAAAGCACCTTGATTTCACAAGGTAAATATTACTTACCGTCGTCTTCGTGGCAAGTTGTAGCGCGTCCGCCTGGTGATCGAAGGGCTCCGGGTTCGATCCCCACGACTTCCACGGTGGTAGTGTCCTTAGGCAAGACACTTTAATTCCACATTGCCTCTCTCTTCTCTTCGAGGTTGGTTCCATGTGGACTGAGTCTCGAGAGCCATTAATATAAGTTGTAAAAACTTGTTTGGCAATTGAATCGAGAATAAATAAATTAGTCGATAAACTAAACTTCGTGGACTTTGTTAAATTGTTAACGGCAAAACGGTAAAATCCAGTTGTTTCTTCCGAAAGTTTGGATTTTTGAACTTTTGAAGGAAGCACAAGAATTCTTTATTTTTTTTTGACCAAAAAAAAAAAATACAAGGCTAAGCTTGAATCTCAGGATTTGCAATATACACAATGTAATTTTTGTGTAAAATTTTGAATTCCTCTACTGAAAGAATGGGGCTTACACTGCCCATCCCACACAGCCAGATCCAATTTGAAAATAATTTTATTTGAAGTAACTTAAAGAAAATTTCAACTATATTTTCTCATAATTCTTTTGATTGATCTTGATTATGATTTTTTGACCTTCTTGTCCTTAAGTGCAATGATTACAGGTGAGCGATATAGGGCCATTTTGGCCCTCTTGTTTTATTTTGCTCTTTGTTTTGTTTTCTTTATCTCTTTCTTTTTCACATTTAGCTGCAGATCCATTGCTGTAATAATGATAAATATTCAAAAGCCAGTAATTATGTCTACTTGATTATGCATTAAAATTTTACATGTTTTTTTTTTTTATTTTATTATTTTTTTTAAAGGGGGAAGTCCTTGGCAAAAAAGGCACATAAATAGTATCCTTACAATGGGCTTGATTATAAGCAATACACAGGATTATAACACTTACATTAAAGAGTGTTGTTTAAGGTAAAGATCCTATACTGATCAATAGGGGTTTTATGGTACCTTGTGTATTGGCACCATGTTGAGAGAGTGTGATTTTCTATTGGCCACCTGTGTTTTATGGCAAGCTGTTGCCATCTCAATAGGTCACCTATCAATTATGTTGTTTTAAGGAAGGGGAGGGGGTCAAGTTGGTAGCTTTTCAAAAAGATTTTATAATAAGGGACAGAGTTTTCTGGATGTGATGTTAAAACCCACAAATTACAAGACTTTGAATTTTTAGAAGGGTGAGGACTGAAAATGTGCTTTCTTTTTTCAACAAGTAGTTTTAGTCCAAAAATGTAATGTCAGTCCCCCAACACTTTTAATGTGCTTATAGATAATGTTTGGCAAAGTTTTATTTCTTATATATATACATGTAGTCATTTGTCCATTTTCATGTTTTTGCATTCATTCTTTGCACGAAAGTAGAATTCATGTATGAAACTGATTCATTTTGCTGAAGATTTCAACAAATTTTGACAATCTTTTTACAAACACACTGCATGTGTTTTTAAAAAAAATGTCACAAAATTATATATTTTACTGATTTTTAATGCATTTCTTTCAAATTTCAATTAGAATTGGTAAAACACAAATGAAAGGAATAAGATTTGATAGAAAATAATAACATATATACATTATACAACATTCAAAATCAATAAGTGGGGGACACCCATAACAGATAACTTTTACATTTTTGTAAATCTCTAAAAACTTTTAAATTGTAGCAAAATTTCAGCAATTCAGATTCAGTTTGGCACTTTCTCTCAAAAAGTGGCTACAACTTTATAAGGCCTAGGGGAGGCCCTGTGCATTCTTTCCTAACATTTTAAATGGGTGTAAATTGTATAGTACATGCTTTCCATATATTTAATGCGTACTGCTTATTTATTTTCAGATATACCAACCAACAGACCATGACTACTTCCATACTACAGAAGACAAGGGATCCTACAAAACAATGGATGAGAATACAGATCTTAAGGACATTGTTAATGACTATGAGGAACTGTTGAAAGCCAGAGATGAAATGAAAAATATTCGTGAAAGTGGTCAGGTTATCTTCCTACCAAATTTAAAGGAAAATGCTAAGCTTTTTCAGTACTATACAGGCTTAAAAGTGAGGTATTTAATGCACTCTTTCAGTATCTACAACCAAAAGCAATGTTTATTAAATATCCTTATGGTGCTAGGACTGTGCTATTCAAACATCATGCGGAATCAAACAAGAAAAAGCCTGGAAAAAGACACACAGCCAGTTTGGAAGAAGAAATGTTTTTCCCCTTAGTGAAACTGAAGCTGGAACTCCGAAATGCAGACTGTGGTGTTAGGTTAGGCATATCAGCCTCAACATTCAGTTCCATTTTCATTGCCTTGGTAACCTTGTTATCCCAAGAACTTGAAAAGATATGTAAACTGCCGCCAAACACAGTGACAGAGGAAGACAGTGCTAGCTGTTTTAGTGAGTTTCCAAATGTGAGAATAATTATTGACTGAACAGAACTGTTTTCAGAGACACCGTCATCAGTGGGGGTTCATAAACAGTTTCATTCTGCTTATAAGCACCACTCCACTGTGAACTTTCTTGTAGGAATGAATACTGTTGGGCCCATTACTTATATATCTGAAATGTATGGAGGACGTGCTAGTGACAAATTTATTACAAATGAATCAGAAGATTTACTTCAATGCCTGAATTCTGGAGAAAAGGTGATGGCTGACCGAGGTTTCACGATCCAGGATGACTTTACAGCTGGGGTGAAACTTGTAATCCCCAGCTTCAAACGTAAAGACAAATCCCAGTTTACCAAAACTCAGTTGCAGAAAAAAAATCAGAAGCACGTGTGCATATTGAACGTGGGATTCTTAGAATTAAACAATTTCAGATACTGAAAAATGAAATGAAGCTCTCACAAGTTGACATCTATGTAAACATTTTTGAGGCATGTGGCTATCTGGTGACATTTCAAGATCCCTTCCTTAAAGTGTAAATTGAAGCTGTTTAAGTGTAACTTCAAGAACAGTTACAGGCCTGAATCGTTGATCACTGTATTTATGTCTGTTATGTAGATTTTACATGTACTTTCTGTGATACTGATAATTTGCAGATCAATTAGAAGTCTTTCATCTTGTTATAATAATTAGCAGATCAATTAGAAGTCTTCATTTTGTGATAATGATTAGCAGATCAATTAGAAGTCTTTCATCTTGTGATATATGTACCTAAACAGTTAGGACGTTTTAAACATGTGATACATAATAGATACTCATTTCTTTCAATGTTGTGGTATTTTTATCTTTTATAATATAATACATGTACAATGTAGTGGTCTTGATTTGCAACAGTATGATTATTTTCTTTTATTCACAATCATTGTGTACAGCACCCTCATCTAGGAAGAAACGTGAAAGTAGTTATGAAACCGTAAACATTAATTACATGCCAGTTTTAGTAGTAATGTCAATAAGTAAAGGGCATCTATTTTACACATAATAGTATAGTGTTTACATGTTTTTGTTTGCATGATATTTGCAGTCCCTCCGTACTCTGGATATACTTGTTTCATTTCATTTTTCATGAATATGATATACTGCTCATTTGTCAATAAATTTTGTTATGTAAATGTTTTACTTCTTTCTTGTATGGTTTAAGGTTTCGATGGAGGCCTTGAGAAACAAAAATCAAACAACACCAAATCATAGAAAGAAAGAGTTGTTTGACATGAAAATTGAACAGTATGTAAAACATGTATATTACTTTACGAAACAAGTGTCAGTATACTGATATAAACATTGAATTCCGGAAAAGGGCTGCCTAAAGGGGCTCCACTTCCGGACAGTTAAACGCCTTTAAAAACTCGCCATTTTCAAAGAACAGTTACACATGTTCGTTTTGATGCATTTGCAATAGCGTGCGAGTGGTGAAATTTCGCATAACAAGGTGGAACACAGTTTTCAGCAATTGTTTATCTTTATTTCTTTACAAATGGCATTCATTTTCAAAGGGAAACAACTGTTCCCGATTATTTTAAGTACAAATGGCATTCATTTTCAAAGGGAAACAACTTTTTCCAATTATTTTAAGTAATCTTTGAGAAAAAGTTGTCTCCCTTTGAAAATGAATGCCATTTGTAAAGAAAAAAAGATAAACAATTGCTGAAAACTATGTTCCACCTTGTTACGTGAAATTTCACCACTCGCACGCTATTGCAAATGCATCAAAACAAACATGTGTAACAGTTCTTTGAAAATGGTGAGTTTTTAAAGGCGTTTAACTGTCCGGAAGTGGAGCCCCTTTAGGCAGCCCTTTTCCGGAATTCAATGTTTATATCAGTATACTGACACTTGTTTCGTAAAGTAATATACATGTTTTACATGCTGTTCAATTTTCATGTCAAACAACTCTTTCTTTCTATGATTTGGTGTTGTTTGATTTTTGTTTCTCAAGGCCTCCATCGAAACCTTAAGACACTCATAACAACACATCAAAATTACTTAGGCCTAAAAAATTGTTTGTTTCAGGGAAGATGATGAAAAATAATATGTCTTAAGAACATCATATAGTTCATTTCTTTAATGTTTTGCGTTTCATCTTACCGTCCAATCAAGCTTAACGCTGTACGTTAGCTCATAAATATTCATTCGGTTTTTCCAGTATCAGTATCTAATCTTTTACAGACATTTCTTTCAAATTACTTTAGTAATTTCCCGAAAGAAGTATTTGCCTTTGTTCTACTTTATTTAAATACAAAGGAAGCGTGACTTGGAAGTGCCAATTCTTTTATACAAACACAATGAGGCACAATAATAGATAAACAATGCCTCATATATGCACATGCACTTGTATGCATTTCTTTGATCGGTTTGAGATATTCATTTACTGAGGCTGTTGTAAAATTGTTACACATTTAAACATACCCACATTTACTTTTGATTTGTATACAAGCATTAAAGATCGCGTCCATTACGATTCAACCGGCTTGGCACAAATTTTAAAACCCCATTGATATATTTAACATTTCTTAGGCGAATATCGGTTTGTGCTTGTCTAGGAAACTCTCGAAAGGAAGCCACTAATACCTTTAATGAAGAACATTTTTGAAAGGTTATCATTTATTAGTACCTGCAGATTCCAATTACATGTTTGTGGAATTTCATATCAATGGCTTTTCTGTATATTAAGCAGCTTTTTAAACAGAAACAAGAATTCAACTAGTGTTTAATTACAACCCTGTCTTGTGCTAAGTAAACTCTAGCATGTCGCTTTCTTTTCAGAATCTGCTGTTGTTGTTTTTTTTTGTTGTTTATTTCAATAATATCCGAAGCTGTCTGTACCATCTCACTCTCTGTATCGCTTACGGCTTATGCCTACATGTTAATTCCTGTCTTGAGAGTCGGTGATTTACTGATGGTTTCTTTGCTTTATTTCATTATGGAAGCTTTAATACAATTAGCTGTCTTTTTTACTATATTTGGATAGCAGACATTGCAATAACACTGTAGTTTTCTCCAACTCGTTTAATGGTCTTTTTGCACCTTGTCTCATCCTTTCAAAGAAGTTTTATTTACAAAAATGGGGTTAATTAAACTATATCTCTAATAGTTAATAAACGAATAGTGGTTTAGAATCCTCATTCCATTCTGTCCTTTTACTATTCATGATTTATTGCACATATATATATATATATATATATATATATATATGTTTGCTACACAGATGTGTTGTTGGTTTCTTTGTTAAAAACATCTCCGATCCAGTACTTTAATATTTCCGAAAGTGAGAGACAAGAGTGAACATTAGAAAATTAGAAATTAAGTATTAATGAAAATTAAATGAATCAATAATGATGTGCCAAGACGCTCGGTTGGCTGATCATATTTTATAAGGCTGTACGTCTGATGCAAAAACTGAATCATTACTTTCCATGTGTTTTAATTGCTTATTACAAAGTGCATTACTGTAATATGGGCTTTGATTCTCCTCTTCTAAATTCGCTGCGATATATTTTTGGCATTATCCATCCGTGCGTCCTTCCGATTCTATGACATGGTTTGGAGTATTTAGGGTATCCAGTCCACAAATACGCAAGTCCTATATAACAGTGCTATAAACATATGTCAAATATTGATGCCTGGTAAGCTCATATAATTTTGGTATCATTTGAAAGTGCACTGTCTACTAAAAATCACATGGCAAAATATGTTATAGAATATTATTCTTTTTTTTACTTTTTACTTTGTTAAGGAAGGACACAGTTATCTGAGCTTTGGAAGACGTATACTGACTTGGACAATTCTTATTATTATACAAAAATCAGCTTACAAAATGTTTTCTACTTTAATTGTTATTCCAGAATGATTTTAGGGACGAACATATCTATTACACCGAGAAAACCTTTAATTTCTGAACATATTTCACAAACACGAAAACGCATTTATATTGCAGTAATAACTTTTCGTCGCTGGAAGCCTATACTAAATTCCCAAAGGTACTGTAAATGCCATAATTAAAGGCATTCCAATTTCGCAAAGTCACTAAATTATTCATGCTGTCGGCAAAGTGGAAGAGTGCTATTATTATGTTTCTTTTAATGTCCTAAAAATGTATTGATAACCATAAATGTATTTTGCTTGGAACAGTTAAATATCTCTAGACTTCCTTAATTAAAAAATAGTAGGAAAATATCGATTTAAGCGAGGCAGTTTGAAACAGCAAAGTGAGATAAAGGTTCCTCCGGGACGTAGGTGCCTTCAAGATGATAGTCATGGCCCTCTATATCTTGTTTTAAAAATATATATATATCATATTATATCGAACGATCAACATTTTTCAGGAAATGTAAATCTTATTATTTAAACAAAGACCTCTTATTCCCAAGAAAAAAAAGAGGAAGTACAAAGGCTGAGATATATTTGACATAAAGCATGGTATCTTCGCATTATAAACTTGCACCCAACAGCTTCTGTTATCAGTTATCTTGTTGAGGCCTCCGTGAAAGAGTGGTTAAAGTCGCTGACTTAGAATCATTTGCCCCTGACCGATGTGGGTTCGAGTATCACTCGGGGCGTTGAATTCTTCATGTGAGGAAGCCATCCAGCTGGCTTACAGAGGGTCGGTGGTTCTAGCCAGGTGCCCACTCGTGATGTAATAATGCACGTTGGGGGCACCTGGGCTCTTCCTCTCCAATCAAAGCTTGAAAGTAGACATACGACCTTAATTGTGTCGGTGCGACGTTAAACCCAACAAAAAAGTTATCTTATTCTAAAACTGACCTTAAACTTTCCGAAAATTTAACTATGGAGTCAGGACATAAAGGTATATTAAGGTACAACTTCATTGGATTAGATTAATAAGTATTTATCATGTTAAAATTTTAACGTTTTAACATTAAAGCACTATCGATGGCTCGGGCATTTAGACCAGCTAGAATAATACTTTCTAAGGATCAAACGTAACTCTGGATAACAAGTGTATTAATCCGAAAGCTATATACCATTTTGAGGAGATGTAATTGTGATTTATTTTCGTTATTGTCCCTATGCTGACTTTAACAATGTTTTAAATTGTAATATAGCAGCCGACATGTTTCTGCTTTTACTGTTATTTCAAAATAATTTAAGGAAAGAATAATTCAGTTACATCGAGAAAGTTTTTCCTTTCTGAGAATAAATCACAAACATAAACTTAATTTATATTATCGTAGCTATGAGCAAAATCTATATTCTCAAAGGTGTGATAAATGTCAAAATTAAAAGGCATAACATGCAAAATTATTCAAGCTGTCTGCAAAATACAAGACAACGATAATTATTTCTTTTTTTCTGTGTCCTTAACATGCATTATTTTGAACACTATTTACTCATTTAATATTTGCAAATACATAATTACAATGACAAACAGTATTGAGTAGAAAGTTTTTGGCTTGGTTAATTCTCCTTCCTGAAATAGAATTTCAAACAATTTTCTTAACGTGTATTGATTGCCATAGGGAATGTATTGTGTTTGGAACAGTTTAATACCTTAAGACTGAATTAAGAAATAGTACGAAAAGATCGATTTAAGGAAGGCAATTAAGAGGATAAGTTCGTTGGGACACAGGCTGCTGTCTCAATGCTATTTATGCTTTATTTCGTGTTTTCCTGTTTTAAAAAAAGTTTTAATACAACAGATTATATAATTTTGTATGGAATGACCCACATTTTGGAAAATAAACTGTATCGTACCACGTTCTCAATTTAATGAAAGTATAGTTAAATCAGTCTAAACAACGTTTAAAAGATGGGTATTTTGTATGTAAAAGATGTTTATTAGCTAACACTAAACTGCTTCGTAACTAGTATAGAGCATGTTATATCACTCAATGAATTATTCATACAGATTGTAGACAGAGACAACTTACATTTTGTTCAATTTATTTTCTAACAATGTATTGAATATTTGATAAGGTTCCAAACTGACATTTAAATACTTCATAAAGAAGTGCAAGGGAAGAATTGATTTCAGACAGGGCAATTGAACAACAAAGAGGTTTGATGATGACTCCAGAAATGTTGAAACTCACAAATGTATTAATGTTTCGCCAGCATTTAAAGAATTAATACCATACATTAATTGGAAATATTGAGTGTCATATCTATCTTAGTCTAATGTCAATGAATAATTTACTGAAAGTACTGAGTCTGAATATATATTTTCTGATACGTAGTGTATAAGCGACAAAACCGATTAAGCAGTCTATCACATCGATATAGTTACTTTGCCCCAAATGACTGTATCAATAGATTTCTATCTTACCACGATAACAAATGTTTTCTGACTTATGAAAACATACAAATATGCTATTACTGCCATATCAAGCAATAACAATGTTACAAATATTATCCTAACACCATTAAATTAAAAAAGATAGAATGATAATATGCTGTCTTACAACATTCAGCAGAAAGCATATGTGCTTCTTTTTTAAATCATCTTGTTCAAATTGTTTATACATGTATTATTCCGATGTTATTAAAATGAGACATTTTGCTTAACTGTATATTAAAAAGGGCATCTTTCTGCTGATTGTCCTTCTGGTAACGAAGAATATTGTCAGGTATGTAACTTTGATAAATACTAAATTTGACGGTGAAGATTTATAAGCATATTGCCAATGAATAATACGTCAATTTAAAAACATATATTGGTCCGTTATTGAATTGAACGCTAAACATTATCTTTTACATTTGTGTACTAAGCATATACGTAAAGAGTGACATATAGTCAAAGTTAACAAAATTATGTGTACAAGGTCAACAAGA
Organism: Mercenaria mercenaria; assembly: GCF_021730395.1. Taxonomy (NCBI): domain Eukaryota; kingdom Metazoa; phylum Mollusca; class Bivalvia; order Venerida; family Veneridae; genus Mercenaria; species Mercenaria mercenaria. The sequence goes on along the minus strand of NC_069376.1, from coordinate 73,478,165 downwards.
CGGCGTAACAGGACGTGTTATAAAAGATAGATAAATGGTTTTGTTTGATGAATATAAATGAATATTCATTTTATTTGCTGTTTCTCAAAGAAATATTCGTCTTGAATGAGGAGTGAATATAGTTTTAACTGTTACCCAGCAAATCAACCGTTATATGTGCAGGAAAAAAACGTACATACCCTCAATTCGGACGCTGGTTATCGGAAGTTTCATTGGCCGTAATAACTCGGGTATTGAAACATTTATTTGATAGGTGTGGTTGAAACAATTAAAACTACCGAGACCGACATTTAGAAATGTTGCCCTCGGTCAGTCGGCACTTGCAACAGTTCTGAAATGGTCCTGCTACCTTGGAAAAGATATTTTTACAGTTTCCAAAATGATCTGTATCTGTAGCTAAGGCAATATATGGAAGGGGGACCAGTCTGTAAGCCAGAAAAGAACATTATCTCCGCTTTTTCATTCTGAAGATTGGGAGTGAAGGACATGCAGAAACTATTGTAAATATTGATGTGGACGAAACTACGTATAATCCACTATGAACAGCTCACACACGATTCAAATTGCACACAAATATTTCCAAATCTGACTACTTATGACCGTACTTACATATCTCATGGAAAAGAACCGCTTTTGCTATTATATTCTACGCCACACCAACACAATTATAGGTCATATGACGACTTTCCAGCTTTCATGTTGTAGGAAGACCATCTGTGATCATCTGGGCATTATTTCGTCACGAGCGGTCACTCGAACTCTACGCCCCAAGCAAGGCTCGAACCCACATCGGAGAGGGGCAAGCGATTTGAAGTCAGAGACCGTACCAACTCAACCAGAAGACTATTCTAGTAGCCATTACTATAATCATAGAATAACATCATTACCCATTTAATTTTTTTTTTATTTAACGTCGCACCGACACATTATAGGTCATATGGCGACTTTCCAGCTTTAGTGGTGGAGGAAGACCCTAGGTGCCCCTCCGTGCATTTTTTCATCACGAGCGGGCACCTGGGTAGAACCACCCACCTTCCGTAAGCCAGCCTGATGGCTTTCTCACATGAAGAATTCAACGCCCCGAGTGAGGCTCGAACCCACATCGATGAGGGGCAAGTGATTTGAAGTCAGTGACCTTAACCACTCGGCCACGGAGGCCCAGCATTACCCATTTAAGGTCACATAATACAAGTCAGTATTATTGAAAGACTGTATCACATAATTACAACAGACAAATGTTTACTTCCGAATAACACACTAAATAGCTGGACTTTTTATTCTACATAAAACTGACAAATTTCCAGTAGCTGCAGCACACATCATGCCCCATTTTAAATGTCTGTAACTTGCATTTTCTTGAAGAATATTTTCAGTGCTGAGTAAAAATCAAAAGAATAGTGGGGTCATGTTTTATGCAAGAAAAATATTTCAGTCAAACCAACAAACGCAAAATCAGCAAAAAGAAATGAGATCCCAAATTTTATTGGTGGTGTATGACGTAAGATTCCATGCCAAATTCTGTCATGATATCATTTCATTATGAAAATGCTTCCTAAATGTCAAGCATAGATAGATATTGCAAAGAAAATAAGGAAAATAACAACTGAGAATTATTTGAATTCTTCAGTAAGCGATGCAAATTTTTTCGCGTCATTTTCCAATTTAGTGTCTGTATATATATACCTATACATGCCCTGCAAAGTCACCATTATATTTCCCATTTACATAGAAACAGTGCAAATGTACACGTTGTGAGATACCACCTATTGAGAAACACCAGTTTGTTTCATACTACCGGTACAAGGAAATAGAAAAAGTGGAAACTCCCTAGGTCGCTCAACAGAACAAAAACAAAAATGTTGCAGGCTCTTTTTAATTGAGCCTGTTCATGGACGGTAGTGGACATGCATGCCACCGTCCACGCCCTCTAGCCCCTGGTTGAGCAGAACATTTACTGTGTTTTTAATGATTACCATTCAAAACCTGTTACTGAAGGAGCTCTTATCCTGTTGTAAGGGCCTGTTTTAGCTTATATCTTGTTGGTATATTAATATACTTGTTGCGATTTAATCTCCTTTTGGGGCCTTTCAGTTCTGCACATGGAAGATGAAGGTCGTTTGCAAATAGATGCCAGGGTTGATTTTGCTTCTTATCGAAGGAATCCTCCAAATTTATGTAGGTAATTATGTGGTTTCCCACGCGAATTTTGATAACAATGCAAACCTTTATAATGCAGGGTTAAAAATAGACATGTGTAAACATCCATGCTAGCAGTGTAGCAGACGATTTCTGTATACAAGTGGCGAGTTATACACTAGATGTAGTATAAACACGTGGAAGAGTCTATTATTCATGATACCTGCTTACACACAGAGGGTTTAAGCAACTTTATTAGACGTAATCTCGCTGAAAAGTACTTTCTTCTAAAATGAAGTAATTATACTTCCATTTCACATATATATTATGCAAAGTTAAATTTTCATGAGTTAAGTGCGCATGTATGAGTGAAATATTTCAATATACCACCGTTTCTTGCAGTATGTTTGTTTTTAGTCCTGATGGCTAATGTATATGGTTTGTATAGAAGAATATTGTTAATAAAACAATCAAATGAATGAATATAAAGCAAGTTGGCTTCCTACAAAAAAAAAAAAACAACAAAAAAAAAAAACAAAAAAAAACAAAAAAAAAAAAAAAACGGAATTACAATTAATTGTCATTTGTAGAAGGATGACTGTTTTTTCAGATCTTAATCTATAGTTAGCCTTTCAGATCTTAATTTATAGTTAGCCCAGTTGCTAATGTCTGATTGTATCAGCCCGTATTGGCTTAGAAAAACGGGTGCCATCCTTATCCTTTATATTGGATTTTGAATTTATGATAACTGCTTATGGATGAACTCTTTTAAGCCCATTTGGCTTTGTTCCTACGTTTCTAATAAAGAAGAGAAAGCTAAGAAAGTTGCTATTATCTCCATTGTGTTGGATGGTATTTGATTTTGAATTAGATTAATGTATATTGACTGTGTTTCACTCATTTGGCTATGTTCGATCGTTTCTATTAAAAAAAGAGAAAGCTAAGAAAGTTGCTATTATCTCCATTGTGTGGGATGGTATTTGATTTTGAATTGATGATTAATGTAAATTGACTGTGTTTCGCCCATTTGGCTATGTTTGATCGTTTCTAATAAAAAAAAAAGAGAAAGTTAAGAAAGTTGCTATTATCTCCATTGTGTTGGATGATACTTGATTTTGAATTTATGATTAATGTGTACTGACTGTGTTTCGCTCATTTGGCTATGTTCGATCATTTCTAATAAAAAAAAAGAGAAAGTTAAGACAGTTGCTATTATCTCCATTGTGCTGGATAGTACTTGATTTTGAATTGATGATTAATGTATATTGACTGTGTTTCGCCAATTTGGCTATGTTCGATCATTTCTAATGAAAAAAAGAGAAAGTTAAGAAAGTTGCTATTATCTCCATTGTGTTGGATGGTACTTGATTTTGAATTTATGATTAATGTATATTGACTGTGTTTCGCACATTTGGTTATGTTCAATCATTTCACAAAAAAAAAAAAAAAAAAAAAAAAAAAAAGAAAGAAATGGTTGCCCATTATTTCCATTGTGTTGGATGGTAACCAAAAATTCCATTTGGCTATGTTCGGTCATTAAAAAAAAAAGAAAAGAAAAATTAGGTTGCCCATTATATCCATTGTGTTGGATGGTAACCAGATTTTGAATTTATGATTATTGTACATTGATGAACTATGTTCAGCCCATTTTGCTATGTTCGATCATTTAAAAAAAATAGAGTGCCGATTATATCCCTTATGTTGGATGGTAACCAGATATTGAATTTATGATTATTGTACATTGATGAACTGTGTTTCGCACATTTGGCTATGTTCGATCATTAAATAAAAAAATTAGGTTGCCGATTATACCCATTTTGTCGGATGGTAACCGGATTTTTGAATCTATGGTTAATGTACATTGATGAACTGTGTTTAGCCCATTTGGCTATGTTCAATCATTTTTTAAAAAAGGTTGCGGATTATATGCATTGTGTTGGATGGTAACCGGTTTTTGAATTTATGATTAATGTATATTGATGATCTTATTTTTAGCCCATTTGGCTATGTTCAATCATTTGAAAAATAAAAGATAAAAAATAGGTTGCCGATTATATCCATTGTGTTGGATGGTAACCGGATTTTGAATTTATAGTTAATATGCATTGATGAACTGTGTTTAGCCCATTTGGCTATGTTCGAAAACCAAAAGGTTGCCGATTATATCTATTGTGATGGATGGTAACCGGATTTTGAATTTATGATTAATGTATATTGATGAAATGTGTTTAGCCTATTTGACTCTGTTCTATCATTAACAAAATGGTTGCCGATTATATACTTTGTGTTGGATGGTAACCGGATGGTTGCCGAATATATACTTTGTGTTGGAATGGTAACCGGATTTTTAATTTAATTTATGATTAATGTATATTGATGAACTGTGTTTGTCCATTTGGCTATGTTCAATCATTTATAAAAGAGTAGGTTGCCGATTGTATCCATTGTGTTTGATGGTAACTGAATTTTGTATTTAACATTAATATATATGGATGAACTGTGTTTAGCCTATTTGACTCTGTTCTATCATTAACAAAATGGTTGCCGATTATATACTTTGTGTTGGATGGTAACCGGATGGTTGCCGATTATATACTTTGTGTTGGAATGGTAACCGGATTTTTAATTTAATTTATGATTAATGTATATTGATGAACTGTGTTTGTCCATTTGGCTATGTTCTATCATAAAAAAGAGAGTTGCTCATTATATTTATTGTGTTGGATGGTGATTAGATTTTGAATTCATGACTAATGTATATTGATGAACTTATTTTAGCCCATTTGTTAAATGATTGACCATTTCAGTCCTATTGTCTGATTGCCCACTATAGACATTGTGTATGCTGGTGACATGATTTCGAATTGATGTGCTTTGTCATATTTTCTATCTCAAAGTTTATTCCGGGCTAGCGACAAATTAACATATATTAATATACTTTATGCCAAATTGTCAGATTTACAATATATTTCTAGATAATGTCACGATCAACACGTCAAAAACTCAAGGAGTTCCGCAACACAGTCCAGATTTTACAGCCACACCACAACGCCACCCAGCCGTTTCAGCCCCGCAACCGGTGAATCTGAACCCGCAACAACTTGTGGTTGTGGTGAGCCTTGTTGCAGAACACCATTGTCACGTGTTTACGCGGCGAAGGAGCATTTTGGCTGATGATTCGCTGCACTGTCAGACAGTGTTGAACAAAATGGTGAGTTGGTTCCGATGTAGAGCATTTATAACGACTTGGGAGACCACGTTTCAGCAATTAATGTTAAAATTACAATTCATAGAGTAAGCAGTATTGTTACGCTCAGATCACATCAATAACAGTCAAGGTCAGAGTTTTCTTATTACTGAAGCAGACTGATATCTAAAAATTTCAGTCAAAGGCTCCGGCCAAAAAGATAGATTCATTGCCGGTCCTTAATGTACATGAGTATCTATATATACCGTGCGCAAGAAAATGTTATGACTTTAGTTTTCAAGGTATTTGTACCAAATTTGCTTGTGTATACGAACATAGATGTACGCGTTGTCATGGGAAGCACTCTAGGAAGTATTTAATTTTTTAAGAATCACGTAGCTACCAATCAATATCGTTCTAGGTACTCGTCACTTGGACCTCGTGGAAACTTCAAATAGCCAAAACCGGCATCTCAAAGAGAATCACTTAAACCTCCATTCCCTCACCAAAACCCTTTTTGACTTAGCAGTATTACAAGTCTATCTTTCTTTATATCCAAAATAATAAGTGGCAGCTGAATGTTTAGAGGGTTCTAAGAAAGGGTTTTCGATTACAAAACCAGTGCCCTAGAGTTCAAACTTCGTGTCAAACTTTAATTTCCGTTAGGCAAAACTCTGCTATAGCTAATGAGAAAGTTATGTAAGAAGAGCAGTTAAGCAGATTTGCGGTTCCTTTTCAAGAAATGCTTGTTCCAAATTTCAGGCAATCTGCGATCAGTCTTGTGGCCAAAAAAGATGGTAGCTCGAGGATTATACACCATCTTTCCTTCCCGCATTTTTATTGATACGGCTTCTTCCTCAGTTCAGTACACTTATTTAGACAAGGTGACGGAGCTATTGCTTCATAAGTGCAATATTGCGAAATGACTAAAGTTGGCATTAAATCTGCCTTTCGCCTTTTGAGGTTCATAATTATGATTTTGAAATTATTAGGCTTCAAATTAGGAGGGGATTATTTTACGGACAAGGCATTACCTATGAGTGTGCAATCTCTTGCTGCCATTGGGAAAAGTTTGCTAATTTATTACAATAGATGGTCCGGTACAAGAGGAAATCCGAAAGGCTGTTTTATTACTTAGATAATTATGTTTTTTGGCTGGCTCTGATTCAGGGAATGTTTGGCCAATTTGTTCTGTTTTATAGATATATGCAAATACCTTAACATACCCTTAGCATAAAAAAAGAAAAGACCGTATAACAGATTCCAATAATGATGTTTTAATTTTATATTTATTTTATGTTTTTTTCTAGAATTGCTGCAGATACAAAAACTCAGAACAGGAAATAATATCGTTACTAAGTGAGAAGAAAGCCACTTTAGCCTATCTTTTAATCAAGAATGTAGCTCGTCATACAACATGTTTGTATATCTCGGACATTTCTTCTATTGTAAAATTAATAGTCTTGAACATCTTACTTAAAGATTTATGTTACGTTGAATGCTTATCAGTTTTGATAGGTTGCATCGGATAATTGACATCAGGCAACCTATAACGCTTGGTTTACTTCGAAACATTATACAGGTGACAATTACTGTTTGCTCTTCTATATTTGAGGCATTACAGTTTTCAGCAGTATTTTCCCTGACCATTTTTGATTTTTAAGGATATGTGAGCTTGTACACACGAACTCAAACTCCTCGAATATAAGTGCTAAAGGTCACGCATTATGTGAGGGAGACGTTTGTATTGTAAGTATTGGTGTACTTCGCATAATTCTTCATTCATCAAAAAACGATAAGAAAAAGGCGAAGGAGTAGCTATTCATTTACAACCGGCACATTGTTCTACTTGACCCCTGGATTTAATAGAACGATATATGGTTGTTCGACCATCTAGTGCTTTGACTGCCGTTCCATATAAACCACATTTATTCAGAGTAGGTGCTACGCCCCGGATTCAAGTGCATTTAAATCTTACATAAGAATCCTCTCACGCCAGCTGTTGTCACTCAGATCTTAAGCATATAGGCAGTTTCATTTGTACCTGCCATCTGTTTGCCCTTTTTTTGTTGACAAATGTTTTCAGCTTTTCAGTGCGTCTTACCCATATTTGGATAGTTGGATATTCAATTATAAAGATGGTATTTCGTTACGACAAGGAATCAGCTGAGGGTTCTCAACTTGTAATGCAGCGTCATAATGCGACCATACTGTGTGAGGGTCAGGGTGGTATGAAATGGCGGCAAGTTAAACCATTAATCTTACACTTGTTTCCTTTGAAGACAATCAAGTTATCATTGTTATTCACAGTGTAATTAACTTATTTTTCATTAGAGAGAGCTAGAAAACGCGTTAATAATTTCGCTGCTCATTTGTTTTTACAATACATTGGTGGATACTTTCGTTAACCAGAAATCGTCGAATCCGTGACGGGTCTCTTCAACAGCGATGGGGTGCACTTGTCATAATTTGGAAATATTTTGTTTTTATTCACTCTGCAACACAAGCTTCACTCCTTTCTAGCAGTAAATTATTAAGGCACAGCTTCTCAGGCAGGGATTGCTTCGCTATACTGGTGGCGGTTGTCAAGAATTTTCCACGTTGTTCCAAATTCTCGACATGTGGCGGTTAGGTCAGCCTCCACCTGTATATCTTAACGTTGTGTAATAAGAAGTTTGTTTGTTTCAAGTATACTGTATTAGGCCTCTGTTCACAGGGCCTCCACATCTGCATTTTAAACATATACTTTATATCATATGTATTTGTGTATTGACATTTATGTGAAGCTGTGACCAATTTCTGCCAACCATTAATTTAAACGAAATATTAATTGCTTGCTTTAGTAAAAATTGTTAATAGTAAAAGTAATGTATTCATATAACTGTCTTGGGTTGTTCTTTTTAGTATTATTATTTCTGTGCCAAGCTATCTTCAGTAAATATGCTACTAGTACAAAAATAATTTAGAGACATCCGCAGATGTGTTCATTTAAAGACAGGACCGGGAGATATTATGATCTAAATCTGTCAACAATGCAAACAAATTTTACACTTGACTTGGATATTCTTCCTTGTTTTATTTTTTTTTTTTTTGACAAGATGAAAAAAACCAACAGCGAAACAGCATTCTCCAATGAAAACATTCTGCAATAACAAAATTGTTAGCCATCTGATGCAAAGTAAATATATAATATTTCATACACTGAAAATAACATGATCCAATATTAGTATCATGTAGTTAATATATAATTCTATGGACAGTTTTTAACAAATGACATGTGACATTGATGTCCATATAAATATTTACTGTCAAGGCAGTCAGACCAACACACTATACCAAATTTGTTCCATATCACATTATTGATTGACTGTATAGAGCCGTAATAGAAATTTATACCAAGATGTTGTGGTGGAAAAAAACAACACCTGCGTATGTAACGTCCGGTATAACGGCACAAATCTACATTACTATAATAATGGCAATATAAATAATAATGCTTATACTAAACTTTTGATTTGTTGAAAGTATACTAAAAAGTGTAAATAAAACAAAATAATATGTGAGTGACTTTAGTTCGTTTATACTCTTAAATGTGCTACATACTACTGTTGTTATTATCAGCAACATTGGCAAATGCTAAAATATATGTTTCATTTAACTAGCTAATACGATTGGAAATGTTCTGTTGATTGCATTGATAGTTTTCATTATTCTTCCAAACGAATCAGCACGATTTTGAAAGACTGCGTATGTGGATGTAAATATGCTCACTTTTATGATTTGTGTGTAACTTTACTTTACAGGGTTTGATATGTTTATAATTTGTTAAGTGATTAGCGGTCCATAGAATTTTTCTCAAAATATGCGTAGTACTGTCAGAATTGCATCTGTTTTAACAATAACATTGTCACCAAATAATAGCAAGTGAACAAAAATTGTCAATACCTTTTTACTCAAGAGACAAATTAAATAACGTTCTCAAGATGGCTCACTTTCAATACTAGTGTTCTTGAATGCCTCATTTTCAAGCATGTTTTTAACCATCTTCATGATTCCCATTTTTTAACTGCTGTACAGTCTGGTTTCATTCCGGGTGACTCCGCAGTAAATTAACTTGTTTTCGTATACGATACTCTCTGTAAAGCTCTCGATAACGGTCTAGAAGTTCGTGCGTTTTTTTTCGATATAAACAAGGCCTTTGACAAAGTCTGGCTCAAGAGTACTTTGTAAACTAAAATACGCAGGAATTACAGGTTCTCTTCACATGTGGTTTCAAGATTATCTCTTACATAGACGTTAACGTTTTGTACTACCAGGAGTCAAATTTAACTGGGCATTTCTCAAAGCTGGAGTTCCTCAGGGTTCAATTCTCGGGCATCTGCTTTTCCTTATCTTTATCAATGACATCGTTGATGAAATCAGATCAGTGAGTGAGTGAGCTGGCTTTTACGGCGAACCGACACAAAATGGTCATATATCGCCGAGAAGAAGTCATATTGCAAACGCCAACTGTAAAGCATAAACATTGATGTAAAATGTAAAGCATACCCAAAAGCATCCATGTAAAAATGTAAAGAACACTATGAATAATATAAAACATATCTAAAACATCCATGTAAAAATGTAAAGCATATCTAAAATCAGTCATGCAAAAACGTATATACGTGTGTTAAAACATCAGCTGCAAACATAATAATATTGCAAGATGTAAACAAAAATATGAAATGTTAGATTTTTTGATATATTCCTATCTGCTTTAAAAACGATAAGATATTTCCGAATGAAACGTTTTCAAATAACTCTTTCAAAGATTGAACGTCATCATATGTACTGCGTTGTGTAGCAAAGTCCACACAGTCGATTAGAATATGTTTAATAGTTAGCGGTGTTTGACATGGTACACATCCGGTTGATCTTCTTTATTCAAAAGATAAGAATGAGTCAAACGGGTATGACCTATTCGACAGCGAGAAAGAACAACTTCCTCCCTGCGAACAGATCTGTTCCCTTGGTGCCATTCCCCTAGAGCAGGTTTGATATCATGAAGTTTATTGAATGAAGCACTGTTCCATGACGATTGCCATTTAGATAAAATGTATTTCTTTATATTGGGCCTAAAATCGGCATGTGGTAATTTCAAATTAGATGGTGATAATAAAAGGGATTTCTTTGCTGCAAGATCAGCATCCTCGTTTCCATGAATACCAACATGACTAGGAATCCAACAAAATATGATAAACTTTTTTAAAGATCGTTCATGAAACCTGAGAAGAATATTTTGAATGAATGAATTTTCCATATTTCGGTTATGAATTGACTGTAAAACTGAAAGCAAGTCGGAAAAGATAATAAATTTTTCTTCACTATTTTTTTTATATAAAATTTAGAGCTAAATCAATAGCTTTGGCCTTGGCTGAAAATATTGTTGCATAATTTGGCAAACGTAATTTTGACTGATGAAGGAGGCTGACAGCAGCACAGCCAACCTTTGATTCATCTTTTGAACCGTCTGTGTAAATTGCAAAATAGTCCTTGTAGGTTGATTTAATTTCATGATATTTGGACAAATGTTTCAGGGTTTGTTTCAGGCTTTTTTAAGGCAGTTTTCAAATCGAAAAGAACTGTACATAGGGGTATGAAGGGTCCATGGTGGTGTATCTGGAACTGAATTTTCTTTAATACCATCGAATTCAAAGTCAGTTTCATTCATAGAAGATTTTATGCGAAATCCAAACGGTTTGATTTGTTTTGGTTTTTCCTCATATGAATCGGAGTACTTTGGTTTAAAAATAATTTCATGAGCAGGATTGGATTTGTTGGCAGCCACTCTTAAAGCATATTGCAATGAAAGCTTTTCTCGGCGTGTGTAAAGAGAGGTTTCGTTTGCTTCAGCATATAAACTTTCAACTGGCGATGTTCTGAATGCACCAAGAGCAATACGAAGACCTTGATTATGGATGGTATCTAACATTTGTAAATAAGATTTTCTTGCGGAACCATAAACAATACAACCATAATCTAGCTTAGATCTAATTAAAGCCCCATAAAGTCTTAATAAATCCATGCGATCGGTTCCCCAATCAGTATTTGAAATTACCTTTAAAAGATTCAATGACTTCAGACATTTGGCTTTCAAGTGTTTATATGCGGCACAAACGAAAGCATTTTATCATGTTATCTTTGATAACACCAAGAAATTTTGCTTCGTCAACAACGGGTATATTTGTACCATTTAGAAAAAACTCAGGGTCACAATGATGTTTCCGTAATTGGCAAAAGTGGACACATTGAGTTTTCGATTGGGAAAATTTAAACCAATTTTCCATGGGCCAAGTTTGAACTTTATTCAAACACTGTTGTAATTGGCGTTCAATCGTACGCATATTTTTTTAACGATAACATATCAAAAAATCGTCAACATATAATGAACAAACAGTCTGTCCCTGGTAACAAACATTTCATAATATTATTAATTTTGATGTTAAAAAGTGTGACAGATAAAATTGAACCTTGTGGAACTCCCTGTTCTTGCTCAAAAGAGTCAGAAAGGGTATCACCAACACGTACTTTAAAACTTCGATCGGATAAAAATTGTGATATAAATGTTGGCAGACGACCTTTTAAACGTATGTCGTTAAGACCATTCATAATACCATATTTCCATGTAGTTTCAAGCCTTTTCTAAATCGAAAAAAGACAGACACAAGATGCTCATTTTTAATAAATGCACCACGAATAAAATTTTCAGTCGAACAAGATGATCAGTTGTGCTGCGTTGTTTGAGGAAGCCGCTTTGAAAGTTTGTAATTTATCCTTGCGATTCGAGGTACCAAACTAGTCTAGAATTAATCATACGTTCGAGAGATTTACATAAACAACTAGTAAGGGCTATCGGTCTATAATTACTTGGGTTCGTGCTATCTTTTCCGGGTTTTTGTATGGGAATAACAACAGCTTCTCTCCAAGAGTCTGGAAAAATACCAGTTTTCCATGTAATATTGTAGATTTCAAGGAGAAGGTCTAATGATTCTTGTGGTAAGTGTTTTAAAAGTTAATAATGTATTTTGTCTGGACTAGCTGCAGTATCATGACATTTGTCTAGAGAGTCAAGTAACTCTGTGGTCGAAAAAGGTTTATTATAATCTTCCTCATTATTTGAATCAAAATTCAGAGGTTTGCTTTCTTTAGTTAATTTAATGTTTTTGGAACCTTTGGTTATAATTATGTGAAGAAGAGTTTTTTGAAAAAGCTTCACCAAGAGTATTAGCAATGTCTTCTTTGGTAGATGCAGTAGTCTGGTCAGATTGTTTAAGATGAGAAACATTTGAAGTGTTTTCTTTTCCACTTATTTTACGAATCATTTCCCACACTTTTTTAACCGATGACCTAGAATTAAGTTTAGAAACGTATGAATGCCAGGAGTTTTTCTTTGCTTGTTTTATAGTTCTGCGAGCTTTTGCTCTAAGAACCTTAACTGAATGCAGATTGTCTTTTGTCGGTCGAATATTAAATTTTTTAACGGCCGCTCTACGTTTTCGGATAGCAGTCTTACAATCATCATTATACCATGGTTTATTTTTTGATTTACCATTTTTTGAAGGTTTTGAAATGGACTTGTCTGCAATATCTGATAAAATAACAGAAAACCGATCAAAAGGTAAACAAAATATTGGCGAAATTCTCCAAAGACAAATCATTTTTGCATAAAGACTGATATTGCTGCCAGTCAGCTTTATTAAATTTAAAATAAGAGGAATCAGCTGACGTTTGCTGAACAATACTTGATACGATAATCGGGAAATGATCACTTCCATGTAAGTAATCTAACACCCTCCATTCGAAGTAAAAACAAGAGCCATGTTAGACATGGCCAATCCCCCCGCCGGGCATATTATAACTGAAGGCTAAAGTTCCTGGCAAGTTAGTGTCTGAAAGTATTAATTTTGGGGAAAGCTTTGAAGAACCATTTAGTTGTGGTCCGCAACAGGGGTTTTAAAGATGTGGAAGAAAGAATAAGTCAGTGGTGAGATGGTTTACTGCTAAATTTTATTAATTTTCGTGAACAGTATAGCTATGATGTTTTTCTATATGGCTACTGTAAAAAAAAGGAATGGAAAGCTAACAGGGAACACGAGTGCCAGAATGTCACAAAATATGCCCGTCACAGCAAATTTCTTTACTCTTGCAGCTGTATTTGCAAATGGAATTTTAATTTTGTGGTTGTTTAGTAATCATTGTAAGTCTTTTGTTTTTCTACGTCCACAAAAAAACTCCTTACCAGGTAGAGATATCTTAAAATACACGTAAAATTGGAAAGTAACATCCATGTTGTACCACAGAAAAGTGGTCTTGTTTTTCCCTATGGTCAATTATAAAAATGTTACAATATAAGTTATTTATAGTAACAACTAAGGGAAGTTAATCTTAAAAAAAAAAAAAAAAAAAAAAAAAAAAAAAAATTGCAAGTCCACAAAAGAATCTTTACCAGGTAGAGATTGGTCAAAATACACCTCGAAATTGGATGTAGCATGCATGTTTTACTACAGAAAAGTGGTCTCAATTTTTCCCTACGACTAGTAATGAAAAAGTTACAATAAAAGCTATTTAAAGTAACAACAAAAAAGGTAATTCTAAAGAAGGGAACTGCGCATGACACTTCGTCTCATGATGGTGTATAATTGTGCCAAGTTACATCAAAATCCCTCCATGCATGAAGAAGAAATGCTTCGGACAATGTCATTCTTGTATCTGACCTTTGGCCTCTAAGTGTGACCTTGACCATAGACCTAGGGACCTGGATCTTGCGCATGACATTCTGTCTCGTGGTGGTGAACATTTGTGCCAAGTTATATCAAAATCCCTCTATGCATGAAGAAGAAATGCTCCAGACAATTTTTTTAAGAAAATATGATAAAGGGGAATAACTCAAAAAATAGGCAAGGCAGAGTTATTGTTCATGCACACTGCACTTCCTCCCAATGTGTTCTATCAGTGTATGACGTTTGAAGAAAATCCCTCCAGTACTTTTGGAGTTATGCTCCGGACAAAATTTTTTAAGAAAATAAGATGAAGGAGAATGACTCAAAAACAGGCAAGGTAGAGTTATTGTTCTTGCACACTGCACTTCCTCCCAATGTGTTCTATCAGTGTATGAAGTCTGAAGAAAATCCCTCCAGTACTTTTGGAATTATGCTCCGGACAAAATTTTTTAAGAAAATAAGATAAAGGAGAATAACTCAAAATATAGGCAAGGTAGAGTTATTGTTCCTGCACACTGCACTTCCTCCCAATGTGTTCTATCAGTGTATGAAGTTTGAAGAAAATCCCTCCAGTACTTTTGGAGTTATGCTCCGGACAAAGATCGTTGCGGACACACGCACGCACGCACGCACGCACGGACGGAGAGCATTTCTAATATCCCCTTCGCCTTTGGCGGGGGGATAAAAAAAGGCTTGGTTGACAAATTGACAAATCAAGAGAAGAGTAGTGTCCTGTAGCAGGATGTAGGTATGTTTTGGATTCATCATTCAGTAAGCAGGGAGAATTTCTTTCAATAAAGGTTTCAATAATTTGACCTCTAGTATTGCTATCAGAACAGCCCCAAAACTGGTGGTGACCATTGAAATCTCCTATCAGAATAAATGGTTGCGGTAGTTGATTGATCAGGTTGTCAAGATCCTCAGGATTAAGTTTAAATTTAGGAGGTATATATATTGAACACAATGTTATAGGTCGATCCATAGTTACATGCAATGCAACTGACTGAATAGTAGTATTCAAAACAATTTCTCTATGCGGACGTGCATTATTTATGAAAATTGATGCGCTACCAGAAGCCTTTTCTGAAGTTTTATTGATAAAGTTATACTTTGAATAATTTTTAAAGGATATGTTGTCATTCTCTTTCAAAAAGGTTTCACTTAAACACATCAAAGAGGGATTATATTTTGATAGAAGAAGGAGAATTTCATTATAATTAGCTTTAAGTCTACGACAGTTCCACTGGATTATTTTATTCGACATAAATATGTTCTTTCTGGAAACATGGTATTCACACTATTCAGTCTTCTCAGGAGAAGCGATTTTAGTAATCTTTTTCTCCGTCAAAGGTTTAGGAGGTATGGCAGGAGGCTTAGACGAACGTCCATCCTCCTCATCCTCCATATCTACATCTACTGCTAGATTTTCAAACCGGCTGTAGTGGTTAATTGGATGATTAGATCCCTTCCCCACTCCACCGGCATTAAGTTCAATTCTTTGTCTATGTGTTTTATTCACCTTTGTCGATGATGAAGTACTTGTTGAATTGTTAGATACATTGCTTGTTCGTTGTTGTTGTGGCTTGTAATTAGGGATGTTTGGATGTTTTGTATTGCAGCTGGAGCTTTACCTTGAGGGGTTTTCTGTACATTTGATTGTTGTTTACTGGGTTCCGAAGTTAGGGCTGGATTTTTAGAAACGGTCACTGAATCTGTTTGAGTAAAAGTATCAATTCTGTGTTGTTTTGTTAGCGATAGATTTAGTGATTGATGAATAAGTTTGTGCGAGTGATGGAGATGTTAATCTAGCATCAAGATTGGCAATTTTCCTGGCTTCTGGAAATCAAATGCCTTATGTGAACTTGACATGAAGAACCTCCTTCTCGAGTTTCCATGTCTTGCAATCGCGAGACCTGGCTGAACATGGCTCGCCGCAATTCACACAACGCAATGTATAATTGCACTTGTCCTCGTCATCGGAATGGCCATCTCGACAGCACTTTGGGCAAATGTGATCACTTTTGCAGTTTCTCTCGTTGTGTCCGAACTTAAAGCAGCAGTAGCATTGAAGTGTATTAGGGATATAGGTTGTAACTTTTGTCATGAGGTATCCAACTTTTATGACTGAAGGAAGGAAAGGTATGCCGAAAGTAAGAATAATAGTGTTTGTGTTAATTTCTTTTCCTAATCGTTTAATTTTGTTTCGTCTAGCAGCCGTGACATGTTGATCAGTAAGGCCGTGCACAATTTCCGACTCCGAAACTTCAGCAAGATCAGGACAGCGGATGACTCCCCT
The DNA here is from genome assembly GCF_021730395.1 of Mercenaria mercenaria. Lineage (NCBI taxonomy): Eukaryota > Metazoa > Mollusca > Bivalvia > Venerida > Veneridae > Mercenaria > Mercenaria mercenaria. The sequence goes on along the minus strand of NC_069376.1, from coordinate 73,461,787 downwards.
TGAGGAATTCAGAGTGCGGTGTGTAATGCACTAACTTGGCCGGTTGAAGAAGGATGTTGATTTAAAAAAATTTTAAAGTGTTTTTAGCTCACCTGTCACAAAGTGACAAGGTGAGCTTTTGTGATCGCGCAGAGTCCGTCGTCCGTGCGTCAGTCCGTGCGTAAACTTTTGCTTGTGACCATTCTAGAGGTCACATTTTTCATGGGGTCTTTTTGAAAATTGGTCTGTATGTTCAACTTGATGATATCTAGGTCAAGTTCGAAACTGGGTCACGTGCGGTCAAAAACTAGGTCAGTAGGTCTAAAAATAGAAAAACCTTGTGACCTCCCTAGAAACCATATATTTTACAAGATCTTCATGAAAATTAGTCAGAATGTTCATCTTGATGATATCTAGGTCAAGTTCAAAACTGGGTCACGTGCCTTCAAAAACTAGGTCAGTAGGTCAAATAATAGAAAAACCTTGTGACCACTCTTGAGGTCACATTTTTCATGGAGTCTTTATGAAATTTGGTCACAATGTTCAACTTGAAGATATCTATGTCAAGTTCGAAACTGGGTCACGCGCGGTCAAAAACTAGGTCAGTAGGTCTAGAAATAGAAAAACCTTGTGACCTCTCTAGAGGCCATATATTTCATAAGATCTTCATAAAAATTGGTCAGAATATTCATATCGATGATATCTAGGTCAAGTTCGAAACTGGGTCACGTGCCGTCAAAAACTAGGTCAGTAGGTCAAATAATAGAAAACCCTTGTGACCACTCTAAAGGCCATATTTTTCATGGGATTTGTATGAAAGTTGGTCTGAATGTTCATCTTGATGATATCTAAGTCAAGTTTTAAACTGGGTCGCGTGCGGTCAAAAACTAGGTCAGTAGGTCTAAAATTAGAAAAAGATTGTGACCTCTCTAGAGGCCATACTTGTGAATGGAATGGAAACTGGGTCGCGTGCGGTCAAAAACTAGGTCAGTAGGTCTAAAATTAGAAAAACCTTGTGACCTCTCTAGAGGCCATATATTTCATAAGATCTTCATAAAAATTGGTCAGAATGTTCATCTTGATGATATCTAGTTCAAGTTTGAAAGAGGGTCACGTGCCTTCAAAAACTAGGTAAGTAGGTCAAATAATGAAAAAACCTTGTGTCCTCTCTAGAGTCTATATTTTTCATGGGATCTGTATGAACATTGGTCTGAATGTTTATCTTGATGATGTCTAGGTCAAGTTCGAAACTGGGTCAACTGCGATCAAAACTAGGTCAGTAGGTCTAAAATTAGAAAAATCTTTTGACCTCTCTAGAGGCCATATTTTTCAATGGATCTTCATGAAAATTGGTCGGCATATTCACCTTGATGATATCTAGGTCAAGTTCGAAACTGGGTCACGTGCCTTTAAAAACTAGGTAAGTAGGTCAAATAATGTAAAAACATTGTGACCTCTCTAGAGGCCATATTTTTCATGGGATCTGTATGAAATTTGGTCTGAATGTTTATCTTGATGATATATAGGTCAAGTTTGAAACTGGGTCAACTGCGATCAAAAAGTAGGTCAGTAGGTCTTAAAATAGAAAAACCTTGTGACCTCTCTAGAGGCCATACCCTTGAATGGATCTTCATGAACATTGGTCAGAATGTTCACCTTGATGATATCTAGGTCAAGTTTGAAACTGGGTCAACTGCGGTCAAAAACTAGGTCAGTAGGTATAAAAAACCTTGTGACCTCTCTAGAGGCCATATTTTTCAACGGATCTTCATGAAAATTGGTCTGAATGTTCACCTTGATGATATCTAGGTCAATTTCGAAACTGGGTCACGTGCGGTCAAACACTAGGCCAGTAGGTATAAAATAGAAAAACCTTGTGACCTCTCTAGAGGCCATATTTTTCTTGAGATCTTCATGAAAATTAGTGAGAATGTTCACCTTGATGATATCTAGGTCAAGTTCAAAACAGGGTCACGTACCTTCGAAAACTAGGTCAATAGGTCAAATAATAGAAAAACTTATGACCTCTCTAGAAGCCATATTTTTCAATGGATCTTCATGAAAATTGGTCATAATTTTTATCTTGATGATATCTAAGTCAAGTTCAAAACTGGGTCACTTGAGCTCAAAAACTAGGTCACTATGTGAAATAATAGTAAAAACGACGTCATACTTAAAACTGGATAATGTGGGAACAGGTGAGCGATTCAGGACCATCATGGTCCTCTTGTTTCAATTACGAATGGAGAAAGACTTGTCATTTTAAAAGTTGTATCAGTTGACTGAGTTAATAGAAATCTTGGAAATGCCATGTTGGATGTGTATAGTCGGTGAGAGGGATTCTCACCTTCCGTGCCATCTGTGTCTGTTTCGGTATGCGGTCGTTTGTTTTTATTTTGATTTTCCATGTTGAATTTGTTTAGATTCGTCACTCGCAGCCTCAACCCGCCGAGGAGTCCAACAAGGGAACATGTAAGCAGAGCGGATATCCAGCTCAAACATGTTAGGGATACTGTAGTGATATACTCGGCCAGGTATTTTACAATCTTGTTTATATCACCAACTGTATTGCAAAAATGCAATAAGGGGATTCAAGGGATTGCTACTTTACCCAACCAATTGACCCTAAGCCATCGCCTTCTAGAAAATAGAAATTGTAATACATATTGCCATGCCGTGTTCAATACTTTTGTGTGAACGTACTATGAAAGTTCCTGAACGCAGTAAAATGTGACGACAGAAGGAATGTACATTTGATTTTGTGTGACGTTAATTTGCCAAAAGAAGATAATTGTGCATTGTCAAAAGAAAACAAAAAACAGATGCAATTTGATATGACGAATTAGAAGATGTAAGAGTAATTAAAGTGCAATTTCCTAGGGCTTGGCATGACCAGCCGATTGATCGTATCGGACCAATACGACCGCCAAAAACGTCTAGACCGAATTAGAGGCCAAAAATGTGTGTTGGCACCCACACCCCAAAAAGGGGATGCATCACCTCCCCGGGGTGCTATGGGGCACCTCAACATCCAGGACCCTCCTCTCGGCTTAGGGCCGCCACCCACGGCAAACGGGCGGCTCCATTTTCGGGGGAATCGTACCCCTCTGCATGGAGATACAGCCGGCATTTTCTACCCCCCACCCCCACCGCCGGCAAGGGGCGGAAATCAGATCATGCATCAACATGCATCAACCTGTTTCCTGATGAAACAAGTTTATATATAATAGTTCAGCAACCGGACATTGCGGCAAATCTTCTCCAATCTGATATCCAATTTCAACTCGGGCAGAAAAATGGCTGGAGTTTCCACTTTTTCGATTAGTTACATTTAATCCCTCCAAATCAGAAGCTCTCGTAATTTCAAGAAAAAGAAACTTTCAACTACATCGTCCTCTTCGAATGTTTAACCAGAATATACCTGAGGTATTCGAATATAAACATCTTGGTGTATTCCTGTCAAATGATTGTTGCTGGCATTCTTATGTCAACTACATTGTAGAAAAGGCATGGTAGAGGGTAAACATAATGCGTAAACAGAAATTCTCACTCGACCGTCGCTCCCTTGAAACTATATATATATCTTTCATAAGGCCAATACCCGAATACGCAGACGTAGTGTGGGGTAATTGTACCAAGTATGAAATGGATCAACTCGATAAAATTCAAAACGAATGTGCTCGCATTGTCTCCGGGACTACTAAACTTGTTTCTTGGAACACCTAAAGAGAGAAGTACCCTGGGAAACACTTTCCGACAGACGTTACAAACATCGACTCCTCATGTTCTTCAAAATGAAATCAAATCTGACTCCAGCATATCTATCCTTTCTAGTTCTTGACTCAGGTGATACTCGCTACAACCTAAGAAACTCTGAAAATATGGTGTACCTGCAAGAACAGGATTACATTTAAATTCGCTTTTTCCTTCCGTTGTACGTGATTGGAATTTACTGAGACCAGACATCCGTAATTCTGAAACACTTTCATCCTTTAAAAGTATTCTTAATAAAAACAAGCAGCGTACCCTAGCCTATTATTACACCGGAAACTGGAAACTCCAGGTGTTCCATACACGACTACGTACAAAATGCATGGCACGGAATCAACACCTTTACCTAAAACTATTTCTCCCACACCATTGTGCCAGTGTGGACTGATTGAAACTGATTTCCACTTGTTTTTGAATGCAGAATTTTCATTCGTTGTCGAAACGATCTTTTTAATAATCTGTGGAATTTCGTAATTGATTTGGATACTGTTCTATTTGGAATTCCAGACCTCTCTGATCAGGATAACATGACTATATTCACTCATGTACAGGCATATATATCCGAAAGTAAGATATTCTTTTAGCAACCCTGAGACATTCCCATTTTTTCACCTTTTCACTCTTAGATATTACCTTTGACTTGTTTTATCTTTCAAAAAATCTACTTCTACATTTATGTAAATACTTTTCTTCTACCATACTCTGTCCCCTTTCCATTTTTTACATTAATAACGGTTTATTTTTTCATATTTTTATCTATATTCCTAGCCTCATTACAGATTTAAGCTCGATATGCTCATACGGTTTTATTTTGTCCGCAAAGAAGAATTCTATAAGACTTGTCTTTCATTCTTATCCTTTTCCGTTTTGCTTTCACCATAGTATGACATATGTACCAATATATGTACTCTATTTTTGGAATAAATATGTTTTAACTAAAACTCAATCGCAAATATAAATCTAACCACCGTTCATTAGGTCACTTGCCGGCTGAAAGTGATAACCAGATCAGAAGGTAGACAAATATTATGTGACACAGAATAATTAATTAATGGCGAGTGCAAGGTCACCGTAATTTCATTTTGACCTCCAGAATCTGAATGGAGGGAGGACTGTGTTACTTGAGTCATTACAATAATGTGGCAGAAACAGCAAATTATTTACATTGTAACAAAATATTTTAGAAACGACAAAAACGCTTTCTTTTTGTTTAAAAAAAAAAGATCAAAAACTTACTGTGATGATTTAAAGCGAGATGCGGTTTTCAGATCAACTACTGAAATGACGCTGGAACGCGCCATAAAAGTTTAAAAAACGGGTCTAAATTAGATATTGTAATTATCTATACTACGTTAAGCTCGTAACGAAAGTTCTCATAATTTTTTTTTCCTTGACGTGAAAACAATTCGGAAACCAGTTTGCTATGCGATGGGTTTTTTTAACTTTGTCGAACCGATTCTTCTATTTGGCATCTTATGTAATTGCATGACTTACGTTTATAGACTTTTGTACATACTCTACAGGCTACATAGAAGATTTTATTATCAGTTCCTGTCAATAACTTTCCATAGTCTAACAAACTATGAATTTCAAAGCCATCTGTATAAATATATAGGAATGTATTTTTTATCCGATGAATCCATGATTTAAAAGCAATGCATATGAATCACTCATAACAGTTCAAGTGGTAAATAAAATGATATTTTTGTTGGATGTAGAGTCCATGTTTCAGATAACAGTTTATACGCTTTTTTGTTATATTATTATAATATGATAATCATTATTGCCCTTTGAAAAGCAAAGCTATGCTTTTCCGTTAATATTAACATCTACCTAAAGTCTGTAACCAGCAATGTTATAAAGTGTGCTACATTGTACACAAGTTTTTTCAAACAGGTGAATTACGCTAACGCCGTTTTAGGTAATTTCTTGCAACAGTGATGACGTGGTGTTTTGGGTTATAATGTTTACTTTGACTTCCACACAGTATGTTCTAAGGAAAAGATGAAAGTTAGAAATTGCAAAACAAATCTATCAACGACATATACGTATGACTTTGTTGCAAAAGATGAAGAGGAGACGTAAAATTTTGTCAATGGATTTTGACATCTGCGGATGTCTCTAAATTGCTTTCTGTACTTTTAGTATGTGTAAATGTTGAGTTCTGCTCAACCCGGGGCTAGAGGGCGTGGACGGTACCTTGCATTTCCAGTACCGTCCATGAACAGGCTCAGTCAAACCGAGCCTGCAACATTTTCGTTTTTGTCGTGTTGAGCGACCTGTGAAGTTTCCACTTTTCTCTATTTTAAACACAAGTAGTCAAAACATGTACCTGCACTTTTCGGTATTATATGTTCATGCATGGAAGGCAAGAGATTGGTATTTCCCAATCTCGTCTTAAATTTTAACGAAGCGGATGTTCTTTTGCTAGTCTCAATCAAAGTATGCTATCATACTGGAATCCATGTATTGTCAATAGTATGAATTTATTTTAAGTCTCTTGTAATTCTGTAAAAGAATGACCATTTGAAGATATAGATGCTATTGTATATTTGTATTTACTGATGTTTGTAAATGGATGAGACTATATATATACTAGTCAAAAGTTCCAACGCCCAAATGTACATAAGTATCAATATTTCATTTAATATTATACCAAATACACTGAAATTTGACATGAGTATCACATAACTATCCTGTAACAGAATAAAAAACAAAAACTTATCAAAATACCACAGTAGACTGCGAAAAAATGCATTAATTGATTGAAGGGTGCATTTTTAAAGTTTGCAGGATAAGTCAGAAGCGCGGATGTCACTAAGGCTTAAAATTGTCGTCGCATTGATGCGGTCAAGCAATCACACAGTAATGGGAATGTTATGCCACTCCTGGATAATTGCTTCGGTTGGTTTCACGAGTTGTCCTCGATTTGCATACCTGCAGCAGAACGGCGTCAACATTCTTGATTGGCCTGCGCTATCTTCCGACATGTCGCCAATTGAGCACCTGTGGGACGCGCTCGACAAGGCGATCCGCCAGCGTCATAGACAGCCTGGAAACCTACAAGAACTAACCAATGCGATTATCCAGGAGTGGCGTAACATTCCAATTAACTTTGTGTGTCGTTTGATCGCATCAATGCGAAGAAGATGTTTAGCTGTGGTGAATACTGCTGGAGGCCACACCCGCTATTGACTGATCCTGCGAACTTTTAAAATGCACCATTCAATCAATTAATGCATTTTATTGTTTTTTTGTTAAGGTATTAGGTCACTAATAGTAATGTTTACAAAATGGCCTTTGCTTGGTATATTCTGAAAGGTAACCGTGTTTTGCACTATTTTGCAAATTTTAAACAACTTTTACCGTGCCGTTTTTAAAATTTTTTGAATAACTTATGGTATCTCCTCAAGCTCAAGTAGAGACAAATTTCAAAATGATAGCCACTATCCAAAACGTTTGCAGAGAAGTCATTTTACCATTAATTTCAATAGAAGAAACATCAAACTATTGATAAACAATTTTAAAACACAATATAAAAATGTCAATATCATTTTTTCTATGGTGCCTCAAGTAAACGGATTTAATGAGACAGAATTCATACTTCAACATTGAAAAAATAAGGTCGAATGATGTGTTTCTGTTTTGAATTTTGCTTACACCATTTGAAAATAACCTTAGAGAAGACGTAAAACCTACCTAAATTTCTTCCACAATATATAATCTAAGAGTGAAAGCAAAATAGAGAACTTTCACCGTGCGTAACTCAATATTTTTAAAGATTTGTAACTCTACCCCTTCTGTTTAAGTAGTAAATTCTCTTTGAACACCAAGAAATTGCTTATAAGATTCATCTTTTTCCATTTTTGTACAAAACATCAATAATAAGTCTTGAAAGAAGTAAACACTTACTAGTAAAAAAGGAAAATAAGGAGAAAAAAAATTGGTCCCAGTAGGGCTTGAACCTATGCCCCCCTAAGAATTGCAATAAAAGTAGGTTTATGACAGGAATTGAATACTCTTCAAAAAGGAGGTTCTCTATTAGTGATCTAATACCTTAAGTTTTTGTTTTTCATTCTGTTACAGGATAGTTATGTGTTACTCATGTCAAATTTCGTTGTATTTGGTTTAATATTAAATAAAATATCGATACTTATGTACATATGGATCTATTCTTATGTACATATAGATCTATTCTTTATTCCGGAATATATCAGAATGTCACAAATATCTGCAATTTCAACTTGTTGAACAGATGCGTGATATACTGCTATTAAAGCAATGATAAAAGTAAACTTCAATAACTAATAAAAACCGCAATCAGCGATGCCTGATTGGTAAGAGCCATTAACAAAAAAAATGACCTCATTATGTTGACAAAATATTACAGATTAATACTTCACATGTTCTTTTTATAAGTCGGATTAAGTCAGCCAATCGATGCTCACAGACAGCTTTTGTTTAGTTAATGGAATAATATTGATCATTGTTAGATATTGCAGGTAGTGTGTCATATGGAATTGAGACAATATGTATTCACTGGTAATATACTTTATTTTTCTGCTGTGTATTTACACTATTTTTTATCTTATATTATATACATGTTTTTAGTTATTGTATAATGTTTTATCATTGATATATGTTACCTAGTAAGAATGTCTTTGTTAATCTTAACCAGAAGATTTGAATTTGGTAGAAATACTGAGTGAGGGTTGCACAATTTACCGGCTTAAATCTCCAAATCATTGGTTTGTAAGCGGTTTCATTATTTTCCCACCGCGTCTCCGTTGTCTATGTTTTTCTTTGTCTATGAATATGTGTGTATATTTATAGTAATTATGTTCATATCAATAGCTATTTGGTCTTCAAATGATGCTGCTTCCGTTAGATATTTATGCTTGTTTTAAGTATAATCTAAGATTTTAAGTCTGATTGTATGACGGTGTGTAACAGCGGAATTTGAAGTGGGAAACAAGTGACTTCAGATTCGCTGTTTTTCAAGTCGTCCTAGAGAACATACATCGCGTTTTGTCTATTCATTGACACGTGTTTTCCACAAGGAACGAACCAGTGAAAGCTTAAATGAAGTACAATTGCTATCTTACATAATTGAATACAGTTTTACAGTAATATGTATTAAAATTATTGCACGCTAAGATAAGAAATTGCATGTGAAAATTGGCAACTGGCAAATTATGACAGAATAAGAAAATTGTGCTTGTGTTACGGGTACGATCCAGCAATATGTACTCGTCAAAACTATGCATGTATATGTTTTGCAATGCGAATTGTAAAAATATTGCACCTGACGTTCACTCACTAGTACACCGAAACAAACATATATATCCCATTTTATATAACGTTGATGCACATATTATCGCTTTACTAATAATTATGCACCTAATGAATATTCGTTTGAATTTTCAGATTACTAGTAAGTGATAAAGTTCTAATGTAGCACTGAATATCAAGGCGAGATGGTAGCAACAAATTTTATAAATAATGGAACAAATAGAAACAGTGAGCAAGGTTGTGGATGAAGCATACGGCGAGGGCATAAATGGACAAAGAAAAACTGCGACGTTCTTGTTAAAATCAACTGCATCTGCGTATAACAATTATGCCCAAATACAGATCAAAGCATCAAATGCGTCTAAAGAATTAAAATTGGCTACTATCAATGAAATTGAAACTACAGAAGAATGCCAGGTAATTGATTTTTTCTCTCATTACAATTCGTTTATTGAAGGTTATGTTAAGACAATCGGTAAGTTTTCTTTTCTCATTAAAAGACCAATTGTTTCAATATATTTGAAAATGCCACATCTAGAACCTGATTTAGGTATAATATTATAACTCAGAAATTTGGACGTAACGTTATTTAACTGCATGATTCTTATGAATTATTTCCATTGATATAAGGATGTAATGTGATACATTTTGATTAACTCTTACTATACAACTGAAATGTAACCTTTTGAATGTATTTCTTTGTACTATTTCTGAAGCAAGAGATTCATTAACACGGCGCTATTTATTTAAAAAGAAGTATGTTTACCTATGTTTTATTATTATTATTTTTATTACTGTCATCCAAACAGAAAGTGTTTTGTTTACGGTTAGAGAGATACTTTTAATTCAAAGTTATTTATGAATTTTACTTTGTTGTAATTTCACTTAGATGCCACCTGCTCATCGATTTTGCATTTAATTGAATTTCATCATTAATATTAATAACAAATAAACATCAATCATTAATATTTATTTAGAACCGCGAAACGACAACTGAAAGGTCAATAGCAGACTGTAGATTTTATCTGTCTGATAGTGAGAGAGATGATGCCATGCCTAGAAAGAATTGCTCAGATACATCCCTTACCCATAGTGGAATTAAGAAGGTATAAAAAAAAACCAAGTTAAAACATAACACAACGTAGATTTATTTGTACATGCATCTCATAGCTACATCACAACTTACAAGGTACATCGTTATCTATACAATAAAAGACACATACTGAAGACTTTTAACAAAACATAATAATATAATGTTACATAATCTAAGTATAAGTACAAATGCCTTAAGGATGTAGGATCAAATATTTTCTACCGTTAAGAATTTTTTCATACTGTTAGAGCTTGAAGATCATTAGTTTCTAAGACAAATAAGGGCAGAAAAAGCACAGGTCACCAGACTCGTTTTTATTTTGTAGGGTATTTTTTTCACCCACTGTTTAAGCATTTCTGAAACGAAGTAAAATTTTAAAAGTGGGGTTATGTTATAAATCATATAATTTCCCACCACTTCATTTTAAAGGGACTTCAGGTCTTGCAGGTTACTATGAATACAAGGAGTTATTAGTATCAACCTAAAACATACTGCCGTTAAGATTTTAAAAATATATTGCTGTTTTAATGACACATAAAATGCTTCCGAACGGAAAGAAAAAGTGTTGGGGTCACCATGCATCTAAGAGATATACGAAATGACGGATATCTTGAACTAAAAAAAGATCCATAAAGTCTGATCACTCTACGTTTCATAAAAATATTTTGACATCACTGGGCAATTACAAAATTAAGTGACAGATTATCAACCCCTCTTCCCCTTGTCCTAATGTTCTCAAAATAACCAGTTGTTATATTTGCAGAGAAGAATCTTTAAGAAAGTATCATATCCGTATTTCAGTGATGATTGTTGCTGTTATATTATCATTTAGATTGGTTATATTAAGTATATTTAATTATACTGAACCAAGTTTTAGCTCGCAATGTTTGATCCATTTTAAACAAATTCATACAATAATCTACATGAAATTAAAAAGTCAATCCGCACCGCCCCGCCCCGCCCCTTCTAAAGTCATAGTTTGATAGATACTAATATAGCAAATAATTTATAAATGCATTAAATGTTATCATCCATCAGCATTGGTTTGTGTTTTTATCATGTTTTATCATGTGACATTGTGTAATCAAATACAAAACTTACTCGTCCTACGATTTGATTTTCATTTGATGTGGTAAGCACTATTTTTCACGAGAGTTAGTTTCACACTTGACATCTGTAAATCATTGAAGCAAAATGAAACAGAATGACACAATACCAACTTCTTGTCGTCCTAAGAGACCATACATTTTATAAATGTGGATCCATTTCAGGACTGTTTCATTTGGCTACAATAAGCATACTGCAGGTCATACTTGTATATTGTCTTCTTTATTTTATTATCAACTGAATCTTATAGTAATATATTTCTTGTTTTATATGCAAATGTACGCTTTTGTCAACAAAATATAAAAAAGAACTTCTATTTTGAAAACATGCTTGGTAAAAATAAACATTATAACTGGTCATTTAATGTTTCTAAAATAAATACCACTTTATTGCTAGGCCTACTACTTTGACAATCCAAAATTTAACAACAAAGACGTAACACCTTGGAATGGACGTACATCGTTTGCTGACGTTGTCACGGAAGTTATGCAGGAACAAATCAAAGTGGACGTTCATCCTTTTGGGCGTGGTTCAGCATATCGCGTCTCACTGGGCGGAGAACAGGCAACAATACATAGTGAGGAAGGGGCATGGTTTATGTGGGTCTTGGTAACCATTGTAATACTTGGAGTAGCAGTTGGTGTCATAGTAATGTCACGTGAGTTTCTAATTTATGATATGCATTAATGTCTATACAAATAATTTCTTCGATAATGGTATAGAACCAATTTTTCATTTGTATAAGATTTCAAATTTTGAATATACTCTAAACGCTTTATGATTCACTTTTGAAACAGTTCAGTAACAAAATTCTTAGTGGCAGACTAGCAACATTCTGTTTCCGGTGTCTATCATTTTCATGCATGTAGCTTAAAATATTTTTATAAATAAGATCTATAATATATATAATCCTTTGGAAGCACAGAATGCAGCTAAGCAAAATGATAGCAGACTGTTTGATCGAGTCTGTTCATGAGAGGTAATGAAGAGTGCAACACCCCTCACGCCCCTCTTGCACCGGCTTAAGCGGAATTTCTTTTATGATCCATGATCCCAAATAACCAGAACAGAAAATGTAACGAAAGATTGTTCTGATAGTTAATAAGACCTGTGTCTTTGGAAGCAAACCATGCAACCAAGCAAAATAATAGCAGATTCGGTGTGATTAAGTCTCTTCATGAGAGGTAATGGAAGTCCCCTGTTTTATTCTGAGCAGTGCAGAGCAGTTTCAAGGGTAATGTAATCAAAGTATGTGTAACTGTGCGCCATTTTGATTAAACAATATTAGTAAATAAGAAAAGAACTAATATTTCGTACGAATTGTAGACAAACATGTTCCCCATTTATCAAGACAGTGGTTCAAATGTAAAAGCTTTTATCTAATATATTTCTCGGATGATATAAACACAAACTCTTAAACTTGGCATTTAAATGATACTTTTTATTATTTTTATTAATGTTACAAATATATTGCATAGGTTTAAAAGCTATTCATTCTCAGTTAGAAAGGAATATCATAAACATAAGGGTGGTAAAAATCTTTCATCGAAACAAAAATATATAACTGCTCTGCTTCAGAATCATTCATACTGCAAAAATGATTCATGTGTACTAGTCATTTGACATGCGTAAAAATATATATAAATAAATATCACTTGCTTTATTTGTTTCAGAAATGTATCAAGCCACGCAACAACATAACCAGGGTGCATTGAACGAATCATCTATGAACTGGAATGTGACGGAGTACTGAATGCGTGATATAATTACTTACTGTGTGGTAACTATAGCAATAATAGGATTGCTAGATACAATTTTGAAGCTAAGTGGAAAAGAACTGTAAGAGGATTCTTTGAAGGGAAATCAAAGAACCAAGAGAGACTTATTTGTAGAGTAGGGCGTTGCACATTTACTTTTCATGAACCGGCATAATCAAACAGGAGTCATCTATTTTTGGTGCATTCGTTTACTCAAAGCTCAAAACTTCATTCCTAAAGGAATCCATCGCCATGACGGTATAACAGAAATGAAGCCAGTTTCGCTTTTTGATTCTGAGCTCTAAGGAAGGGAGCTACAGTGCCATTTCTACGTCTTTGGTATGACGTGGCCGGGGAGGGGATCGAACTAATGACGTCCCGCTTTGAAACGGACGTTCTGGCACTAGGGGTTCTTGTTTAGTTAGTTTACACACGTCGTGTACAACTTACAGTTGCTCTTGTCCGTCCAAATTTTGTCGTGCATATCTCATGAAGTATTTGACCCAGAGTCATCAAACCTCACCCGATGGGTCGATTAATTGTTAATTTGTGTCTCACGCAGTCAGACCAGACTTATGGCCGCCCCTGATTGTCAAAAATATGCATAAAGAGGCATACCGATTTGTGTCGCATGTATCTAAAAGGTATTTGTCTTAAGAGTCATAAAACATTCGGGGAATGTTATATAGTTGTGGAATTGCGAACCTGGTTTTCTGTTTAAGGTTTCATTCAATTAGACCAGAGGTATCGTCCTTGAATTAGTGAAAAATACAATTAAAGTGCTGCATATATCTTAAAAATAGTTCACCTTGTTTTACCATGTAGGAATATTATCAAACATGTGAATTTGTGCACTTTAGTTTTTTATATTTCACTTTGCAAGACTAGTTTTATGGCCTATGATTGAGTAAAAATATAAATGTTTGTGTGCCATGCATCTGAAACTGTACATGACATGCCATGTGTCTGAAACTGTACATGACATAGAGTCATAAAACGTTAGATGATATATATATGTCATGTGAAGTTGTGTACCTGGTGTTCTCTTTAGTATTTCACTTAGCTAGGCCAGAGTTGTGGTCCTTCACTTAGTGAAAAATGCATATAAAGGGCTTAAAAGTTTGTGTATTTTCACATAGAGTCATGAAACAATGAACAGTGACAGGGGTGGGGATACCTGTGTCCTATTGATTCACGTCAAGTTTTACATAAATTGATCATGTCTTCCTCTGTCAGATGCCAAAAATAAATTTAATAGTTCAAATATAAAACCTTTATTTGATGATTCTTATGCATTTGACATTTGTTTACAATAACAACTTAGTGACAGGAACAGCCAGATTATAACATTAGTCATGATTTGTCTCGAATCACTTGCTTAGCATGAATCTAAGTTAAGATAATGCGATCACCAAATGTTCTAGAGGGGCGGGGGGGGGGGGGGGGGGCGTTAATGTGCGTTTTATTGCTTACAACAGATTTCGAATGATAGTCTTGGTTAAGAAGCCCGATTGTTTTAAACTAAATGTGAAAAAGTGTATGAAATGTTAACCAATCAATACATGGGTTTGTAGAATGAGGTACTCATGATGTTCACAGTTGGAAGAAAAAATGAAGGAAGTTCAGTATTTGATGAACGAAGGGGGCAAAGGGTTTTTTAATTTAATACATTTTTTTTTCTTAGAATAGAACTTTGCAACTTGATGAAGTGTTTTAACTGATTCAATTCCTCGATTTATGAAGAAAATTGCCTACAAATTGGCACTCTTTGAAGGTTGGTCTAAAAGTGTGATACAGTTTTATATGAAATTAACTCATTTTTGAATTATAACACTCAGTTCAGTGGGGGAAAGAAACAGATACCAACATAATTGATTTGTGTGTAACTCTTTTGGTCTAAAATTCAGGGACGATATGTCAATCACTTTTGTAGCTATGGGAATCCAAAACTGCACACAGAGTTGGCTCATTTGAAGTATTAATGGGAGAGTTAAATCTTTTTGAACATAACAATAATTAATTACATATCTTGTTTTAAACAGAATCCTAATGCAAATAAATCTTACTGAAATAGTACCGTGATGTAGTTAATTATTCACCTTCCATTTTGATATGTAATGTAGCAAGTGTTTTTCTTCGGCAATATGAAGAAAAGCTATAGAAAAACAAGACACTCACCATTGATTACTGTGTTCTTTAAATGTAATGTTTAAAGATATTTTAAACGTTTTGTAAACCGAACAAACGGTATGTATACATCTTACCGGAGTAGCGTTTCTCGTAACGTGGTGCTTTTACAGACGATTTTTACAATAGAAAAATGCAATCAAACAGTGTCGGGTGTAGCTCATCTACCTCTTATGAATTGCCGCATTCAAACGATGTCTGTTATTCTTGAGTTCTTTGCCTCCACAGGATCTTTTTATAGGTTTTGCTTGTGTCTATTCAGGGGATGGTACCATAATAATAATAACACTTAATTCAGCAGATTGAATACTAGATGCTATACCGTCTGTAAAAATATAATATTTAAAGATTTTTTTTTCATTTTGTCAACCATACACATTTTTTGTTATCAACTAAACGTTGCTTTCATAAAATGCTGTTCTCGTATCCTAATGTATACTGTGCCTTACTATAAACTGCAAGGTTTTTAGTACAGACCATATTCATATGAAAGATGTTCGACTAAAAAATTTAATCAAATTGTATTCGGATAAGGTTGTGCATCTGAATCCGTTCCTTCAAAAAGTGTATGAGTTATACACACTAAATGTCTTCACTATAGCTCAGTTGGTTCGAGCCTCACTTGGGGTATTGAATTACTCATGCCAGGAAGCCGCCAGCTGGCTTACGGAAGGTCGATGGGACTACCCAGGTGCCCGCTCGTGATGAAATAATGCACGAAGGGGCACCTGGGGTCTTCCTCCACCACCAAAGCTGGAAAGTCGCCATATGAGCTATAATTGTGCTGGTGCCACGTTAAACCCAACAAAATAAATAAAATAAAATATTTTGTGAAATGAGAAAGGGTCATAATTCTAGAAAACATACCCACAGAGAAAAAGTCCATTCCAGTATTTATGATCTTCTTCACACGAAGGTCCTTCATCTGTGAAAATTCTAAGCATATACTTTCAATAGGGTTTCAGGCCACATCTTATGGGGTATATATTTCTCAATTAATTCGGTTTGCTAGAGCGTGTAGTCATGTCAAGCATTTCAATGAACGTAATTAATATATTACAAGTAAACTTCTTCAGCAAGGCTACCGTTATTACAAATTGTGTAAATATTTAGCTAAATTTTACTATCGTAATTCTGATCTAGTTTTAAAATTCAATAGTAATTTAAAGACACTTCTGCGAGAAGGTATTTCTAAACCCTTTTTTATGGGGATGTGGTTTACAAACTTCGTAAGATCTTGGGCCATGGTAATTTTCCAAATGTATTTGGTAAAATTATAAAACGCTTTATTAAAAGAGGTTACGACCAAACTGTTTTGAGACATACCGCATGTTTAGTGTTCAACCCGTTTACAGTTGGACACTACGCTTCCCCCCTTTGATTGTGTCTGACGGAAGAGGGGGAGGACTCTATGATAAGCAGTTTTTAAATCCTACCAGGGTTGAACTGTTTTGATATCTGTCTTCTGGCCTGTTTCGTCGGGCCCTTAAGGGTGTTTCTCTTGTTGCTCTGTCTTCTGAAAAGGCATTGAGTACATACGTTTTTGGTTCTAAAGGTTTGCTTTTTATATATTTATACACGAGCATTTTTGTGTTTTACATGCAATGCCTTTTTGTTTCCATTACGTGTGTTAGAGATTCACCTGGAGGGGATTACTTTTATTTACACTGTCCCGTGTCTTTGGAACATGGCGGGGGTAAGAGTGAGGTTGGGTGCGCACCATAAACCGGTTTAAGCTCCCCAGTGGTGTTTTTGCCACTGACCGTTCTAAGGCGGTGCCCCACTGTGTTCCTTTGTTTGTTCGTTTTGTCCTAATGTGTTGGCTTTTTGTGTGTGAGCACGTGTATGTGTATGTGTGTTTGTGGTGTGCGCGTCTGCGTACTGTGGGTTTCGTTTTGGGGAGGCTGCGTTTTTGGTACGTGGCATTCCCTGTTTGACATTTGTCTTTGTTTTTTTTTGAATAGTTGGACACATAAGGTTTTGCACTATATTGTGTATAGCAAAACTATCAAAGGGCCATAACTGCGGTAAAAATAATCACAGCGAACGTTTCTTCCTTTATGGTCATCTGCACATCAAGCTTGTTCATCTGTGAAAGTTTGAAGTAAATCTGTTAAAAAGTGGGTGAGATGTTGGACACACAAGACTTTTCTCTATATTCTATATAGCAAAGCTATGAAAAGGGCCATAACTGCAGTAAAAATAGTCAAATATAAAAATTCTTCCTTTCCAGTCATCTATATATCAAGACCGTTCATCTGTGAAATTTTGAAGCAAATCAGACGGGAGTTTCCACTTTTTCTATTTTAGTGTAGGAGGAGTTGGACAAACTATATTTTGGGACGTTCAGACGGACGTACGGACGGATATAGAGACAGCTGCAAAGCTATATACCCCCTCCCCAACATAAATGTGGGGGCATAAAATTGTTAAGACGATTGTTTGGAAGCAAAAATTAAAATCAAATCAGATGTTATAGCTGACTCGAGTGTTGCTTGCTTTTATGCTCACAGGAAGTAATATATTCGAATGTTAAACGGTTTAAGATCCCCAGTGGTGTTTTTCAAATGACCGTTCCAAGGCGGTGACCCACTGTGTTCCTTTATTTGTTCGTTTTTGTCCTCGTGTGTTTACTTTGTATGCGTGCGTACGCGTGTATATGTGTGTTTTTAGTGTGCACGTCTGCGTGCTGTGGGTTTCGTTTGGGGGAGGCTGCGTTTTTGGAACATGGCATTCCCTGTTTGATATTTGTCCTCGTTTTTTTTACGTAGGTAAGGTTAGCAAAAATCATAGAATGTGTGCACTCATGTCATCATAAAGAGACGATATCAAACTTTTGTAACAAAGCATGTCAATAAGATGTGAGAATACCATTAACTGTTTATACTTAAATATTAGAAGAATGTAAATTGCTCGTCCAGCCTATTGAAACTTGTTATATAAAATAAACGCGTGAATGTATTTTTAGATGTGGGTACTGTGCACAACCTTCAAGTTGGACAACATTGACCAAGTTTGCACGCAGTTTAGCCGCTTTTCAATGAAACCTTTCTGTTAGCTTCCAATTTTTTTTGTACATACATCCTGTGAAAATTGAATATTCAATGTGTTTAAAAGCCAAACTACCTTCGTTTAAGCATTTTTTTGCAACAATGATGACACGTAGTTTCTTTATATAAAACAAAGACAAATATCAAACAGGGAATGCCACGTACCAAAATCGCAGCCTCCCCAAAACGGAACCTACAGCACGCAGACGCGCACACACACAAAGCCAACACACGAGGACAAAACGAACAAACAAAGGAACACAGTGGGGCACCGCCTTGGAACGGTCAGTGGCAAAAACACTTTGTTTTGTGTGTGTGTGTCTGCGTGATGTAGGTTTCGTTTTGGGGAGACTGCGATTTTGGTACGTGGCATTCCCTGTTTGATATTTGTCTTTGTTTTTTTTTTTGATGTATTAAACAAAAAGTGTAATTTATAAAGTTATATAAAATCAAGCCTCCGGAGCTATATAAATGCATTTACTCAAAGCAACAGATCGGGCAGCACGAAATTTTAGGTCTGACAATTCCTTGTCCTCCGAATATGCCGAATTGCCGTTGAAATACATGGGGTCTCGAGTTATTAACACATCATGCTGGACACGATTTATTCTGCCTTTGCTACCAGTGTAGATTGTGCAGTCTGTTCATGATCTGCACTGTTCGCCATTCATTCAGTATCTTTTGGTAAGCACCCCTTTTAAAAGTTAATGGTACTGTCCAAATTGAAAGATGGACAAGTTCACCATAGAAATATAGCAGGGTAAGGATTAAAAAGATGCGTGTTGTACTGCTTCTACCAATAACAACTAACAAATCATGATCAAGTGTTCTTCTGTTTACCTAATTAAGATCATAATGGTCTACGCTTGATTAGTACGAGGCATTAGCTTTAGATGTTGACAACGTAATAATACAGAGTAGTGCCTGATATTTTGTTTCTCATAAGCCGCGTAAAGACGACAAATCAATGCTCAGTGACAGATTTAATTTAGTTAAGGATACTATTGATCGCTGTAAGTTACTGCAGGTAAAAGTGGCAATTGGAAGTAAAAACAATATCACAGGTAAACATTATCTTTCTGTTTAATTTTGCTATAACATCTGCCATTTATGAAAGTAAATGATGCAGAATTAGTACACAAAGGCAAAACTATGCTTCTGCTTTCTGTAATTCGATATTAAATGAACAGTGTGTGTTTTAGGTACGTGATCTTGACCGTCGGTAGATATTTTCATATAACTTAAGTTGTGATCATTTTTAATGTGTTTTATCGCTCATACGCTCATTTTCATGTCATCCTCCGAACATACTGTTTCTTGTAATGTTTGGATAATTGCACTTGTAATAATTTTTGAACTTGTCTATCATAGTTTATACATTCTTTACAATTATATTTATTTTTGAATATGTAATTATTGCATATATCAAAAGGGACATGTTATGGTATATGGTGTTTTTTCAACATTTAGAAAATACCGTCAGGTATTAGTAATTCTAAATAAAAGAGTAATATCAGGGATGTAACACTGACTTCTAGATCGCACTTATTTGATATCAGAACAGAACAGAACAGAACAGAACTTTATTCATACTAATATATGAGTCCCTCGTCATCATAACTATATACATCATGCAGTAATGAACTATTTACATATACATACAGTGAGAATGAGAATATGTACAGACATCAATGATAAAAATAATAGCAAATAAACATTGACTAGGCGATCAAATTTATGAATTCGTACTAAATATCTTGCAATACAACTTAAAAGTATTAGTCACGCGTGATATTGATGTATCATTTATTGTTTTCTTCAAAAATTCGCCGTTGAACCACGTGACACTACAGTTAATTACCATATCTTATTCAATTAATTCCGTATTAGATGATGGCATATTGTAGTACAAATTTACGTGTTAATTATATAATTAAAACGATTGGTAGATAAAAGTTATAGAAACGAACGCATGTCGTCGTCATTCTGTGCACGTGTCCTTTATATTTGAAATGAGGACGGAATCGTGTCCGTTTATATCGATTTCTTTTTATTTCTTAAGAGTAAAATAAGTATACAATGAAAAGATTATTTAACACTCTCGAATAATAAGGGATATATCTGAAATCAGACACATCTGAAAAAAATATTTGGATTTCGACTAATCAAATATGTTTCTCGAACAGTTTCTCGTCAAAAGATATCACAAATTAATGTTAAATTATGTGATATGTAGCAGAAACTTTAGTGTATATATAAGTTGAGGTTGTTTAGAAATAATTGAGGAAACCGTTTAACTGTTCCGGGTCACTGTGACCTTGACCTTTGACCTACTGATCTAAAAATCAATAGGACTAATCTGCTGGTCATGATCGAGTGCCCTGTGAACTTTCATTATCCTAGGACTATGTGTTCCAGAGTTATCATCCGGAAACCGATTTGTCTACGGACCGACTGACCGACCATCCTCGGCAAAACAGTATACCCCTCCTTCTTCGAAGGAGGGGGTGGTGTGCATAAAAATGTTAAGACTTGATCGAAACTTCTCAGTTGTTCCACTAAAAGCTTACCAATGAAAATAAAAATATCACTATTTTTCCGTAAGTCGGATTTTTGTGCTAACCCTGATATTGTATGGTATGTACGTCTTTGTTAGTTCATCAAAGGGATATTCAGACAAACTTAGATAATTAATGCCACTTAAGTCCCTAATGTAGTTTCAATTTTGTTATCATATGACTGATCAATATTGCTCTATTGAATTCTGTGAACAGGATTGGAATTTACTAATCAATAGTGAAAATCTGTAGTGGGCGTATTGTTCTGATCATAATATAAGCGCGTAATAATCCCTTAATATGTTTAAAGTTTGCCAATAAATATTAAACATCTGTCAAAAAGAGGCTTGCTGTGTGATATAAGAGGAAATAAGTGATTCTAAATATAACGTTATCATTACATCCAGGAAATAGGAAAAAAACGTTTCAGATGATTTAATATCGGAACAATAACAGGTAAAACGTGTTTAAGGTTTTCATATTCAAATGGATCAAAATAGTTAAAACAATTATGGAAAAAGAATGACACCAAAAAGACGAATGCAAATTTCATGCATTGTTCGATACATCGAGTGTCCGTGAACAATATTTTTTTGTTTGATGAGTTATAATTATTAGACTTTGAGTATCGATTGTATGATTCCATTTATTTTTTGTCAAATAAGTTTGCCAGTATTACATAATACGCTAAATTCCGCTAGTAACCGTGAGTAAACATTTTAATAGACATCTTTATTTATCGTGAATTGTGCAATTGTGGAAGTCCGACATAATACCTACCTACATGCTTTGTCGACGCAATGTCTGTTACTGGCAACAGCTTGTAAAATAAACACATGTGAATTTCAAAATAGCCTAAAGATGACTTATAATAAATTACATGTCAAGAAAAGCACGATTTAATAGATGCATTTGGAAACATAAACCTGCCAGATGTCTGCCTTCAAGATATTACAACTATTGAATTTAGATAATTAAAAAAATCTACAGGAAATAATGTTTGAATACCTATATTTTTTTTATTCCAAGACTGCATTTATTAAAACTGATTTACTTTTTTTCACAAAACACATACTACGAAAATGATTTAAAGATACAGTAAGCTAAAGACCTTAACACAAGACAATGGGGCTATGTACGAGGAGGGCGACGAAGCCGATTAACAGGGGAAACAAATGTTCTCTGAAAGAAAAAAGTTACTATGAAGCTCTTCGTGCTTCCCCTGACAGCGTCATATCAAAGACGTGGAAAATGGTACAAGTAGCTTCCCCTGACAGCGTCATACCAAAAACGTGGAAAATGGTACAAGTAGCTTCCCCTGGCAGCGTCATACCAAAAACGTGGAAAATGGTACAAGTAGCTTCCCCTGGCAGCATCATACCAAAAACATGGGAAATGGTACAAGTAGCTTCCCCTGGCAGCGTCATACCAAAGACGTGGAAAATGGTACAAGTAGCTTCCTCGCTTGGCGCTCAGCATTTTGAGGATAGTACTAGGACTGGTCAGTCCGGTGTCAGTATAATGCTAGTTGGTGTATCATGTCACGTGTCTACGTCGTGATATTCCAGTGAGGCAGCACTAATAAAGTTGGGCATTGTTCTCACTGCTACAAGTAGACTCCGTCGTTTATATGAATGAAAAATTGTTGAAAAAAAAAACGCACACGCGCACGGATTAAAAATATAATTAAATGCAATCGTTAATTTCATCTTCGTTATTGTTTAAAGAGACGTCACTTCTACCGTTTGACAATAACCTTTATTAAAAATATTATATTCCTTTCTAATGGCATTTCAGGCTCGTATAATAACTATTTAATACTAAATTAGGCAAATGTTGTTTGAACAGTTCACAAGACGAGACAGGAATACAAATCTATTCATTTTACATAATTTATAAGATCAAACTTTTCATTCTCACTGTTCATTTTCAGCTCGCAAAGAAGGCAAATGGTTTTCCCTGGAGACAAGACATGTCAAACCTTACACTATAAAAAAGAATATTCTCTTTTTGTTTTAGCATGCACATTTTATTTTGGATGCAGATACTACCGTTAAAAACCACTTTACAATCAATATGCACCTAATTAATTCATTTTATATTGTCAGATTGTGCTAGGCAATCTTAATGTAGCATTGGCTTCTAAGGCGAGATGGTCCGAGCAAATTGCATAAATAATGGAACAAATAGATACAGTGAGCAAGGTTGTGGATGAAGCATACGAGGAGAGCAAAATTAGACAAAAACAGCGTGGTGTCTACTTATTAAAAACGACTGCATCTTCAAATGATGAACAGATACAAGCCGAAACTTCACTTGGGACAAAGGAATTGACATTGGCTGTTGTTCATGAAAATGAAATTCCACAAGAAACTCAGGTAATTATGTCGATCTTTAAATTCAAGAAAACTTTTACATTAAATTTAATAAACATATTTCTACTTAGACATCAGCTAAATACAAATTTTGATTGCGGTCTAATTTTGTTATCACATCCATAGGCTTACCAGTTTGACAATCCGGTATTTGACAACAAAGACGTAAGAACTGGACATGGACGAATGTCTTTTGCTGACGTTGTCATGGAAATCATGCCGGAACCAATTAAAGGGGGCATCCATCCCTTTGGGCGTAGCTCATTTTACCGCGCCTCATTGGGCGGAGAACAGTCAGAAATCCACAGAGAGGAAGGAACGCTGTTTCTATGGGCCTTGGTTACCATTATCGTGCTTGGAGTAGCAGTTGGTATAATAGTGATGTCGCGTGAGTATACTAATTTGTGAAATTTATTTCCACCTGTAAACGATATCTATACGATGATCGCACATAACGATAAAGATTTCTTTTATCAAAATAGTTCAATGTTATATAACTGCATGTCTAAGCAAAGTGCTTATTGCATTAAAAGCTTATGCACGTAATTACATCATTTGTATATTTCATTTTATTGAGTACATGTTTTTCAATTGTTGCCAACTTACGCATGCTTGTTGATTCTGTGTGAAATAATTCAAGAACCCAAACAAATTATCAATGATATTTGCAGAGTCAACAAATAAAGTAAATAAAAACCTTAACTTTCGAATTTCATAAATCGCTACGTATATTTACATCAGCTTATAGCTTGCGTTACATTTATCAATGCTATTCATTTACTTACCACCACAAGGAATTAATAATCAAGTTGTTCTCACAAATACAGAATACCAGCAGACATTGCTTGGAGATTAGAACTCATTTAGAGTGTTAACATTTTACAATTAGTGTTTGTGTAATTCCGGATAAAAATGTAAATTGACCGATACAAATCAAGCAGCAATAAGCCTAATCTATGTCAATGGTATCTGAATTAACTTCAAACAAGTTGTATCATTAAGCCAACTGTTGTCTTAATATCTTGATGTTTTAGAGATACAAACATATGTCGAAAGGTTATTTCACATGTAGAAATAAGCAAATCATTTGTAAATGATTACTTTTCTTCATGGTTTTATTGCCGAGCAACACAAACCTGGAAAATAATTTTACAATTTACAGTGTTTTACTTATCTTTCATTTACATACAAATCTGTTGTTACTTATTTGGATATTCACTTGGTTGCGTTCTATGCTTCTAAACGATTTTCTTAAAGAATTTTCATTTATTAGTTTGGGTTAGAACTGATGCAACATGTTTAAAAATTAAAGCGAATTTATACAAGAAATAAATGCTTCTCTATTCTAAAACTTTATCTAAATATAATCTTTCCTTGAAAAGTCAGTATATTTGATAAGGTAATAGCAATTCATGTATACTGATAAATTGCTATGTACATTTATCAATAAATATAATCTGCCTTTCTTTATTCCAGAAATGTATCAAGCCAAAAAGCATAATCACAGTTCATCAGTTGATTCTTCTACGAACTGGAATGCAACAGAGTACTGAAAATGAGCTATAATTCATTAAAATTCAGAGTATATTACAAAACTAGGATGGGTACTTGTAAAGTCGAAAGTTAGGTGAGAGTCAAGTTGCTATAAACTACGCAAATTGTTCAGTCTGATACAACGTATGAAACCAGGAGAAAATAGTTTTTAGTGCAGACTACCTCTGTATGTATATGAATTCTGCTGGATCGGAGTATATTTCACAGAATGAACACCAAACTCATCACCAATCATGGAAAATTGAAATTATATTTGCATTATACAATAGTCAAAGATAATTTATAAACATATAAACGTTCTCTTTCGATGCAATGTTAATAATTCTGTCTTGATACTTCTAATAATTCTATGCATTGCATAGATATACATATTATTTACGAGTATATGTTATTTTGATTAGTGAAAAAGGGAGTTTCCCACAATTTTATACCGAACGATGAAAAGTTCAACGTTATGCTATCTTCTTGACCTTGAATATACCTTGTTTGATGGACATTTTTCAGTGGGACAAGTCGCTATGGCGACATGTCGCTATGATTGTAACTCATGCGTGTATTATTTTTGACATGACATTGAATTTCATCAGTCTTTGTGCAGGTGATTTTTCTTCTTGTCTCATACAGAATTGAAACCCTGACAAAAAGTCTTCATGTGTCAGTAGTGGTTCAGTAAAGGAATATTATCACCTTTCATATAGCCCAGTTTTGTTAAAGCTATCTGGTGGCAAAGATGAGTTAAGGTTCTACAATATACATAAGAACAAAGTTATTTCAAAACTGCTAGACAATTGCAAAGTACATTTACATATGGCTCCCTAAGCATAGTAATCCAACACCTGAATTAAAGCTTTGACTGTATGCCATAAGGTGTGCCTATGGATTTCAATATTTGTAATAAAAATTACTAAAGAATGCAACATTAGAAAATTTCTCAGAAACTTCATGTATAATTTTTGACCGGGTAATATTTGTAGTGAACGCAGTCTGTACTGCTTATCTTTCTAGAGCACTAGCTACTGACATAAAAAACCGTAGTCCTTGTTAATTGTGTCCATGGTATATTGAATTTCTACAAAATGACTCGACTTGTTAAGCAGATGCGTGATGAAATGATATTTAGAATACATATGAAGAGAAAAGAATGTCACATCTAATATACTTGAATTACCTTAAATGACCATAATCGCCACAGCCGGCCTAGTAATCTTGATTCATAATCTTTAGAAATCGCGTCAACTACCATGATAAAACAGTAATACAGAGAAAAAGATTACTTTTTATAAGTCACAAAGAGACCACAAATCAATGCTTATTCGCAGTTTTTATTAAGTTAATGGAATAATATTGATCTTTGTAAGTGCATTACTGCAGGTACAAGTGGCATCTAAAAGGGAGAAAATGTTTCAAAGGTAATTTGTATTATTTTAATTTGGCTTTTGTCTACTCTGCTACACTACCGACCAAATGCCTGGCCATATATAGGGAAAGTGAACAAAATTGTTCAATGGTGTAATATGAAATTAACTTTTTCGTTATCATTTACATGAAACTTATTTTCCGCAGTTAAAAGGTTGATGTGCTTAAAATTATAATAAATAACATGGCCTCCATTTTAAAAATAAAATAACCTCTAGATTTTAGAGGGCAATGTAGTTGATACTTATAACATTCGGGTTTGTGCTCACTGCTACAAGCAGACACCGTCTTTTTGGTTGAAAGACAGTCCCTTTTTTGACATACCGAACGAGTGGTTGGGTTTTGTAGTGCGTTTGTTGTTATTTTTAAGCCGCCGTTCACTGTTTTTTCTAGTGGTATAGTTTTTCACTATAGTGCCTCATAGAGCTTAAATTCGTTGCATTAAAATACGACGATTAGAATAGAGTTAATTAGACTGTCATGTTGAAATTTCCTAAAGTATATAAGTTTTGAATAGTTTTCAAACACAATTAGCTCATATACCGTCAGAAATTTCAGTATACCTTACTTTGTCTATTTACAAAATAGAACTACTGCCCTTTGTGTGATAGGAGAAAATAAGGAAAACATTTCAAAATTACATATCGAAGCAAGATTTTGAGTTTAAATATTACCAGGGATTACACATGTTTAAACTGCCGTTGGAATAAAATTACCATACAAAGGTTACTTAGAGAATTCTCATTAGACAAAGGTAAATATTATATTTTTAATATAAGGTCACTTCTTCCAGAATAAAAGCTGATGAAAATATATTACCATTTCCACGCAACTGCGTGAAGTTATTGTCTTGTGCTGAAAGGCAGTCAATACTACATGCATATACCTTTAACAGCTTCTCTTCACACCAATCTGTTTCGTGTTTTTGTGTGCCAAATATTGACAGACGGAAAAGAAAATAAGAGAATGTGGAGTGATTATCAAACTCTAATACAACAGTTACACCATAATCAAAGGTCAAATAACCTTGCAGTTCCAAATGACAACAGTACACTTTCAATGTATTCAAATTATAATAAACTCATTATTCATCTATAGTTTCATGTAACGGAAAATCCGTCAAAATTTTCAATGTGCCTTTGATGATGAAGACCCAAGGTGTCCATTCTACCGTTATTTCATCACGGGCGGGCAACTGTATAAAAAAGCTGATCTTCCGCTCGCCAGCTCGGCGATTCCTCACTTGAAGAAGATTTCACACTGAGGGAGATTTCGAGCCCACATCGGTTAGGAGCGAGTAATTCGAAGTCAGTGACCTAACCACTCGACAACGAAGGCACCTCCACGTCATTACTGGTTGACTAGGTGTTAAGGGTACATCTATGTCGATTAAATCTATTTCTGGTCTGCCAAACGAAACAAAAATATGTATTATTTGCTTTGTAGAAATGAATATGCAACGAAAAGATCATATTTATATTAAGACATATACATTAATACTGCGCCACTACGTACACAAAGTCTGCCCTGCAGAACTCGTAAAAATTTGATAATCTACACATGCATATTTGCAGAATAGTATCCGTTGTCGGTATGAGGGTATCTGCTAGCACATGAGTTTGGTCGCACCATTATATAATCCAGCTAATGGTAGTAATTGCCATATATATTAGTTGTGACTTTTTATTCGGGTTACCTTAATGTAAGTGTCACGGTGTAGTGAAGTATGTCGGATGGTAATGGGTATCGTATACTATACCTTTACGGGATTTTCAAAAGAGACGAGGGGAAACAACTTTGACAACACAATTTTATATTTTGATTTCAGCAGTACAGTCCCTTTGAGTCAGAAAACGCTTTATCGCTCGCTATG
Organism: Mercenaria mercenaria; assembly: GCF_021730395.1. NCBI lineage: Eukaryota > Metazoa > Mollusca > Bivalvia > Venerida > Veneridae > Mercenaria > Mercenaria mercenaria. Next base: position 73,433,775 of record NC_069376.1, on the reverse strand, counting down.
GTTGTTATTATTATGATGTTAATAAATTATTATTTTTGATTTTCATCTATTAGTAGTAAAGGGGGGCGATATGGGGACCTCCCAGGGGGTCAATATGGGGACCTCCCAGGGGGGGCGATATGGGGACCTCTATTAGAAACTTATAGTCCATTTTTCGTAGTTGTATAGTCCTTTTTTCAGCAGTGAGTAGTATATAAGAACGTTTTTCACTAGCAAAAATCATCATTCTTACTTCAGAATTCTAACCATTAACATGGAAAATAGCTCAGTAGTATTTGAGAACATGACAAATGCTCTCACTGGTGAACTAAAGGAAGTGTCGCGACCACATCACAAAGTATGGGCGTATGAAGCACATTACAGTAAAGTACATCTTGGCTTTTCGTCAGACACTTTTGAAGAATTATTCAAAGACTATGTAAGAAAAGAGAGGCCGGATTTAAAAGTAGACTTCTCCATCGTCCACTATGGTGATTCGTATATGGATATGTGGGAGAATTTGCCAGAGAATTTTTTGGTAGATATGAAAGTTGCAATTTTTGATTTTCTGGTAAAAACGAACTTTCTCTGCGTCAGCTACAAGGACATATCAAAAGTAAGGACAGAGTTGGATATGAGTTTCTCTACATGGATGTACATGCTCCGAAAATACATGAGTAAATATTATCCTGAGATCGAACTCGAGTGGTGTGAACACACTTTGCAACCCAATTCGTTTTGTGAATGTGACTCGGACGGAACCAAAAAATGAAGGATGAAGATGCTGCTGATAAAGTCTACATGCACATTATGACTATGTTGTGTGATCACCATGCAGATCGACAATGGTAAATAGGAGTCACACAACAGACGAAGCATCATTCGTATTCATGATAGCAGAACCTGGTAGACAATAATTAACAGTAACATGTATTTTGACATGAAAAAATGAAATGTTATGTTATATATTAGTCAAATAAAAGAAATATTTTTAACAATCTGTCTTATTTATGTATATTTGTTTGACAATACTGAGAGATACTTCTTTCTAAGATATTTGGTGGTCCTAAAAAGGACCCTTTTTTTCTGTTTTTATTTGTTTTTTTGTTTGTTGTTTTTTCATATTTCTTTTTTCAAAAACACAACACCATTGACTTAGTTAGTGGTACCATCTGTTTGCGGTGTGCCTGTGGAGGTTGCTGCATTTCCACCTTGACGTTCTGTTGCTGCATTGGCTTGCTGCAATGGAATGACAATGCCATAGTACGGTTGCAGTCTGATTTGTCGCAGATGTCTTCTTCTTTGCCTGTCCCTTTCTGCATTTTGCCTGACCTCCCTTTCTACACCTTCTCTGTACTCCCGTGCAGTATTTATCATCGATGCAGTACCCTCCGTTCTGTAATGGAACCTCTGTACTTCTGTCTCTATCTGAGCATAGACCTCAGTATAGATCTGTAGACATCTCGTCTCAAGACTATGTATTTCCTTTAGCTTCTCTTCAACATTTTGCATGTTTTCGATTGAGTGTGCCATTTTGATAAATGATAAAGATATGTGTGGAATGCGGTATTTATAGGAAGATATGGGATTGACCTACTTAAAACTTTTAAGGAAAAACGGATTGACCTACATTTGAAAAATGACAAAAAATCTACCCAATCATGACAAAGAAGACAATGGATTCTGAGCCAATCACAGTATGAGTTATAGAGCCTTTTTCGGCATGGAAAATATGTAGCGATCACATTGCTAATATACATAGTAATAAAATCAAAGTTTAAGTTCTATAAGTGATGGTTATATATAATGTCTTACTAAGGTGTAGAATGTTTTTTATTATAACTAAAATAAAAAAGATATAGGCCTACTGTATATTTGTTTGTTTGACAATACTGAGAGATACTTTTTTCTAAGAGATTTGGTGGTCCTGAAAAGGACCGTTGTTTTATTGTTTTTTTTTTTGCATTTTATTTCTTGAGTTTTTTAATGCTTTTCCCATGAGAACCAAGACCAAATTCTGCCTTGCGTTTTTCTGAATGTTTCTCTGTTGAACTTGATTCTACTTTCTCTGATTCATATTTGAATTGCACCGGCACAACCAGTTTTTCAGGTTTGATTTTCAGCGATGTGTTTTCTGAGCATTGACGAAATGCATTCTCAAGATTGACCATATTTGAATTCATCTTGCGTAATTCTTGTACCAAACTCAAGAATATCTTCGAAATATCAGCCCGTGGTTGATGTTGTTGTTGTTCTTGTTGCTGTGGGGGTTGCTGTTGTTGCTGCTGCTGTTGCTGTTGCAACTGGAAATGCTGCTGTTGTTGTCCTTGTTGATGGTAAAGACTTTTGGTCTGGATTTGCTGCTGTATTTGCCCCGGTGATGTAAATGTAGTTTGGTAAGAACCATAAATTGGAGTACCATTTCCTGTAATTTGCTCGGAATCAAATGAAGCAGGTAATTGTACTGAATTTGTCGCTGCCGCCAGTAAATCATCATAGTTATCCATGATGAATGGTAGAAGGTAAATGAACTAAGTAGGTCATGATTATCTTTTTATATCACGAAATAGGATTGACCTACTTCAAATGTAAACAATGAAAACTGCACCGAATCACGACAAAGAAGACAATGACGTCTCCGCCAATCAGCGCAAAGCTTTATAAACAACGTTCGGTGAAATAAAGTGAAAATTTTCCTGAACTGTGTTTCTTTAAAAATTTCAACTCAATAAATTGCAATAAACTCAATGTGAAATTCCAAATCTAATGATATTTTTTAATTCATTTCATGCTAAAATTACAAACTATGAATGCAAAATGAATGTAATTCAATGTTTTCAGTGATAAACTTAAAGAAAAACAGTGAATCTTCATCTTGCGAACAGAATTACCCACTGAAAAATCCACGATAAAGTGTATATTTTTATGTTTACCTAACCTTGTGAGTATTCATTTTCTTAGTTAGATCGTTTTCAGTGTATTGAAGATGATTTTAAGATTATGTATTTTAAAAAAGTGTTTTATTACTTTACCTCGCTACATGACTATCTACACCCCAGAAATACTATTGATCGATATACTACAGTACAGTGTATTACGCATGAATTGACGTCATTATTAAGAACGTGCCTAAATGTTTACAAAATAGTTTAAAGTGCAAATTATGTTTTGATTGTGAATAAAAGAAATAAGATTTTATTTAATGTTTTAGTGGAAAAAAGTCTAAGTCCAAAAGTTTAAAGTTAAGAAACACAAATGAAAAAATATGGATTTTGATTGGTTCTTTGTTTCTTTGCATTTGTAAATGTAGGTCAATCCGGTTTTGTTGTATAAATACAGCTTCGTTTTTCAGGTCATTCATCGCTTGATATTCATATCAACAACAAAACGTTATCATGGCTTCCATTGAACGGCAGTTAGCCAGAATCTTGAAAGTACATGCCAGACTGGGGAAAATGATAGACAATTTATTGAGAGACATTGAAGCGGGGGAGAGAGAGAGACAGTTGGCGATGGAGGAAGAGCTGGAGGGGATGATGGACCTGGCAGGGTCTAGTGCCAGCCATGCCATTGTGGTGGAGGAGAGTGCCACTACTGACAGCAACAGGGAGGACTGGAACGACGATGATGAAGCGTCGTTTCAGTTATCGACAGAGGGGTACAGGGTGAAGAAATCGCTAGATTATTGCCCTGTATGCAGAGGCAGGCACTGTGGGCCTCCTCCTAGTTGTCGTCAGTAGACAGATGCATGAATATGCACCCAACGGCCCTTTTCAGGGCCACACAAATATTTTCGAAAGGAAATATTTTCTCAGATATTGTCACTTCTTTTTTATTATTTATGATTTTAATTTGTTTTTTAAATAACTAAGATTGATTCATATAAAATAATTGTATGGTTGAATAATAAAAAAGAAGCTTTGATATGATTGGTCTTTGAAATGAATATAGGTCAATCCGTTTTTCTTAAAAATGTTGAAAGTAGGTCAATCCGATATTTTGCTTTAAATATGAAGGCGTTATTCTACATTCACATTCCATTTTAATCATGGGCCTACGAAAGTTACTTCGTTCAGTACGGCGACTATTCAAGAAGGATCGAACCCCTGACTGGGTTTATGAAGAAATAGAGAAGAGGCAGAGACAGGCAGGCCTGAAAGCCTTTTTCGCAAGACGTGGGGTGGAGTGGCCTCGTCCGCAGTACAGAGTTAAATTAATCAACCTGTACCCGGACTTGTCTGAGTTCAAGCCTGAGCCAGTCAAACTCAATAATTTATATCCAGACTTGTCTGGGTTTTATTGAGTTGTGACTTAATAAAGGTCCTTTTAAGGACCAACCATCTATTTTAGAGTAGAAAATACTTTCATCATAATATTGTCAGTAACAAACAAACAATTCTATAGTTTTACATTTATTTTCGTAACATATCAAACTTTATGAATAAAAGATGCAACATTTTGTGAAAGAAAAAACATTAAAAAGAAGTAATTAAAATTATCAACATGAAAACGATGTAACAAATGTCATTTTTCATAGTATTTTTATAACTGTTTTTTTTTTATTTTTTTGAAAGTTTCCTACGCTTTCGCATAGAAACTCCCTCTTCTGCTGTCTGATTATCGCCATGTTTACGTTTATTTTTCCTGACATTGCCCCTGTCTGTAGTATCGGAAGTGTTACCTGTTGTAGGTGCTGACTGAAGTCCGATCTGGGTATCCTGATTCTCTACCGTATTTCCCTGAGGAGGTGTCGGTATGATCAGATCAAATGTATTATATGCTCTAGGTGATTTTTAATGCCTTGTATACCAGCAGCTGCCTGATCAACTTCAGCTGTATCTGCAATCGGTATCAGTGGAAAAGCAACTTTTTGCGGCGGTGCATTCTTGTCGAAGCCCTGATAATAGTGAACACCGTTATAAAAAAAGTCGCCTGGTGGATAGTCACCTGGTGGCAAGGTAAACTCTTTTTGTTGCGGTACATTCTGTTGTGGTACATTCTGAGTATTTTTTTCATAATGAATAAAGTTACCAGCACCTCGTGGTGGTTGAGGACGGTGAAAGGTAGAGCCAAAGCCAACGTTTATGGCATTTTCCTTTATTTCTGTTGGTGGACTTGGAAATAATGACTCACGCGCTTCCTCCATGCCATAACCTAAGCCAAACCCATTTGTTTTATCACTGTTCGACGGTATGCTGTTAGTGAATTGTCCTATACTTTCTACGCCTGAAGTAGTCGGTGATTCGCTCTCTTTATTACTGCCTCCTGACTGAAGAGTTGGACACTTGTTTGCGTAATGTCCCTTTTTTTCACATCTGTAGCAAATTACATTTTTGTAGAGATCCTGTTTTACCGCTTTACGTTGAGGGCAGTTACTCGCATAATGTCCTGGCTGGTGACATTTATAGAAATGCATTACTGTCGTAATTGAAATAATTTCATTTAACTGCATTCATGTGTGTTTTATCTTCTTAATCAGAACATCTTTGGTTGTTGATTAGTAAATACTTGCTGAATCAGTAACCTTTTCTACTCTAGGATCTGCCTGGGTGTAGATGGGTGCGTTTTCCATGTTTGAAGTTCAGACTGGAATGATGAATAATACCTGGGTAAGTTTATTTTATAGGCCCAGGAGGTTGTGGGCGGTCTTTTAAATTTTCGTGGGTATAAAAGAGTGAGACATCGTATTATAAAATCATAATGTTGAGTGAACTTAAATGTGTGATATATAATTTATCACTATATAGTAAATATGTCTCGGAAACTTGTGCCTTATTCAGATTCGTCATCTAGTGATGAATCTAGTTCAGAATCAGACGATGATGAAAAGTATAATTTAAAAAAGCACAGATTATCACTTAGTAAAAAGAAAATAATACTGACGGGTAGAAAAGAAAGACGTCAAAAATTAAAAGAGAAACAACATGAATCTAGACAAATGAAGCACAATGAAAAACGTGAAGAACTTGTCAGTAATTATTATAATATCAAAGAAAGGATGGAAAGGAAATCAAGAAAATTTAAAACTCAAAGTAAAGTGTATGATGTGACTTTCAGAAGCTATGATAAACCTTTTGAATTTACGCATGATTTATTTAATAGCATGGTGCATGAAATGAAAGACCGTTGCAATGCTATGCCTCGGGACAAGGTTCGAATTTCTATAACACATCCTAAATTAAATTTAGGTATACACGTCCCGTTTGATGATGTTAGTAATGTGACAGGTTGAAACACTGTTAAATGAAATTGAACGAGTTGTACAGAGTAATGAGAATTTAAATTCATGATGGACAAATGCAAGCTGAATTACACACATATCAATGCCAGAAAGGATCCAGCAAGTCTCGACGAAATATGCACTACGGTTCGCATGTCAGTATTGAACATATGACCAAACTAAAGCGGAGTATCATACAGGTAAGTTTTTTTTCTCAATGAAAAATATTTCTTAAAAAGATGTTACCTGCTAATATTTTTCATAAGACTTGTATCTGAAAATAATTTTTCCTATTTTCAGATCGATAATTCTGATGACAGTATGTGTTTAGCACGTTCCATAGTTGTAGGAATGTGTTACGCACAAAAATCAGACAGTAATGAATGGAAAAAACGATGGAATGCGATACGTAAATCCAAATTAAAGTTACAAGAGAGAGAAGCGCAAACATTACTTGACAGTGTTGGGATTAAATACAATCAGGCCTGTGGTATAGAGGAGTATCAGAAGATACAGGATACACTGTATCCTGAGTATATTCAATTTATTAAAATTCACGCTCAGCATGCGAAAAGTGACTTGTTATTTACTGCACCCAAAATGACAAAACAAAGTAAAGTAGTTCATGTTTATTTTCACAGCGGACATTTTGACACCATTATTTCAATAAAAGGATTTTTTAGGGTATGTTATTATTGTGAATACTGTGGTGTTGGATATAATGTAAGAGCAGCATAAATGTAATCATATTTGTGATTGTTATTCAAGCAATATATGTGAAAAAGGAGTAAGTGTACAATGTAAAGAATGTTACCGTTGGTTTCGTAGCGCGGAATGTTTTCAGAAACACAAAGACATGCAAGGCAAAAGTAAAAAGAATATTTGTAAATCTGTTTGGGTTTGTAAAACATGCGGTCAGATTGGTAGTAGGCACAAGGAAAATCATCTTTGTGCAGGTGTTAAAAATGTAAATATTGTAAAAAGATTGTGAGCCAAGTCATGATTGTTATATCCCAAAATATACATCCCCTAAAAAAGAGGAACTCCCAGATGTCCCTTTTATTTTTTATGATTTTGAATGTCGATTTGACACTGGAGAACATATCCCAAATTTCTGTGTTGCACAGCGGGCATGCGGTGATTGTATTAGAAACCGCTCAAGTGAATGTTGCATGCGGTGCGATGAAGTCCCAGGGGAGGGAAGTTATTTTTCGCGGTGATCATACGTTATCTAGCTTTTGTACATGGTTATTTAACCCCATACATAAAGGTGCGACGGTTATTGCCCATAAAAAGCCCAGGGTTATGATGCACAATTTATTCTCAGGTATCTCGTTACACACGGTACAGTTAAACCCAAACTTATAATGAATGGAAGTAGATTATCATGATGGAAGCTCATGGAGTTCGTTTAATCGATTTTTATGAGCTTTATTAGTATGCCACTAGCATCATTCCCTAAAACATTTGGACTTACTGAAATGGCAAAAGGATTGGTTTCCTTTTTGGGCTAACAAACCCCCGAATTTCAGGAATACGTAGGTCCCTACTTACCCTTAGGAGTATTATAAACCTGGAAGTATGAAAACCAGAATCACGAAAATACTTTTTAAAATGGTATAATGAGAAGATAAAAAATGAAGAGATATTTGACTTTCAAAAAGAAATGGAGAAATATTGTAGATCAGATGCAGACATTTTAAGGACGTGGGTGTGGTGAGTTCGATACCAGTTAAGGCAGTGATCAAATAGACCCTTCCTTGAGGCATGTACCTTAGCACAAGCCTGTAACAAAGCCTGGCGAAAAAATTCTATGCCAGAAAACAGCTTTGGTATCATATCAGATGCAGGGTATCCAAACAAAACACGATACTCAATCAAAGCTATACGGTGGATACAAGGTATAGCGTATAAACATGATACAAAAATCCAGCATGCTTTGAATGGTGGTGAACAACAAATAGGTCCATACTTTGTCGACGGGTTTGACAAGGAAAGAAAAACAGTGTATGAGTTCTTAGGCTGTTGGACGCATGGATGTAAAGAATGTTATCCCAAAAGAGAAACAAAAAATCCGTATTCAATGCAAACAATGGAAACATTGTACAAAAATACATTTAAAAGATTTGATGTTTTACAGCAACAAGGATACAATATTAGATATATTTGGGAATGTCAGTTTAATAATTCATACAAAAATGATCTTATGTATAAATCATTGATTGACCAGTTTTACCCACATTTAGAACCCATTGAACCCCGAGAGGCTCTATTCGGTGGAAGAACTAATGCAGTACATTTGTATCATGAAGTAGACGAAACTACAAACCAGGAGATTAAATATGCTGACATTTGTTCGCTCTATCCATACGTTTGTAAATATAGAGAATATCCGTTAGGACACCCCATCATATTAAGTCAAGAGCAAATTCGTTTTGACAATATAACAAAATATAAAGGACTTATCAAGTGCAAGGTACTACCACCTCAAAATGAATGGATGCCTGTTTTACCTTTGCATTGTAACAAGAAAATGGTATTTACACTGTGTCGGACTTGCGCTGAAAAAGAATGTACGTTTTGCAATCATGGTGTTGATGATCGAGCCTTGGTTGGTACATGGACTTCGATAGAATTAAGAAAAGCTTTAGACAAAGGTTACCAGGTGCTAGAAATATACCATATTTGGCACTGGGATCACTGGAGTAGTCAGGTTTATTCAAAGTACATAAACAAATATCTAAAAATGAAGCAGGAAGCAAGTGGGTATCCTGCCTGGGTAAAAACTAAGGAAGATCAGGAGAAATTTAAACAAGACTATTTGGTAGCTGAAGGTATACACTTAGATCAAATTGAAAGTAATCCTGGTAAACGTGCATTTGCTAAAACTATGCTCAATTGCCTATGGGGAAAGAATGCTCAAAACAATATTTTACCCAAGACAGAATATGTAAACACACTTTCAAGGTATTATGATATAGTCACAGACACAAACATCAAACTCAATTATGTTGATTTTTTTGACCATGATGCGTTTGCTTTAATGAATTTTTCAGACAGGTCAGATCAAGTAGAACCACATTCTTCAGCTAATGTTGTGGTTGCATCATTTGTTACGGCCTATGCCAGACTTGAGCTGTATTCTGTGTTAGAACGTTTAGGTCAGCGTGTGCTTTATTTTGATACAGACAGTTGCATGTATATCTATGATCCAGATCAATATAATATTCCTATAGTGAATAGCCGTCTAGGAAAATGGACTGATGAGGTGCCTGAAGGTAAAATTGTTAAATACGCTGCTTTAGGACCTAAAAATTACGGTTACGAGTATATAGTAGGTGGGGAAAGACATACAAAATGTAAAGTGAAAGGAATCACTTTAGATTACGATACAACGCAAAAGGTCAATTTCAACACAATGGTAGAATGTATGAAAGACAGAGAAAACTTTTCCACTGTGATAGATTATCCGTCACGTATTCGAAGACACAGGGACCGAAAAGTAACTAGTGAAGCACAGACAAAAACTTTCCGATCTGTCTATACCAAACGGTTAGTAGTTGATCTATATAAGACTGTGCCATATGGATACATTCATTCCTAAGCATGACATCAAAGGAGACGGGTGTGGTGTCTCCAGATATATGCCAACGGATTTATCAAGATTTTGTAGAAATACCCTGGATTTCTCTATATCATATTCTAGATTTTGAACTGTATGCTGTGGTTTTATTTCACATTACATCAAAACAAAAACGGTTGAGATCAAAGCGTCAGATACGTGCATGGTTAAATGAACCTGACACCTTTCAGCGTTTTAAAGCCTTTGTAACAAAAGCAGTAGAAGGAGGAGAAGCTAACATAAACCTTGAAGCTGTAAACAGGACGGATTGGACAATTTTCGTTACTTATAGTGAAAGAGTGCTTTTACATATAAACGACTGGAAAAGGGGCGGTACTTTTTCACATGAAAAACGTTGGGCATTTTTAAATGAACCAGAATGTTGTATTGATAAAGCTTGGCATTTACTTAATTGAATGAAAATGGTATTAACAAGAACAGAAGAAGTTTTGTTATTACTTAAGACAAACGGATATAATGAAAACATTAGAGTTACAGAGGACATGATATTCTTTTATGGAAGAGAAACTCCTTTCAGCAACATGTACAAATCAAGTTTTACTGACAACAGTGCGGTTTATGTATGTAGTGAGCAATATTTTCAATTTACAAAAATGATGCAATGTCAAGAAAAGGATCGTGCTATGTGTATCATGAACACGGCAAGTCCTTACGAGATGAAACGTTTGGGAAATATGAAATCAGAGAACTTTAATGTGAAACAATGGGATCAACAATCTACAGAAGTGCTTTTCAAAGCAAATTGGCTGAAGTTCACACAGAATGAAAATCTAACAAATCTTCTTCTAGCCACGGGATCTAAAATCCTCGTAGAGGCCAACCCACGAGATAATAATTGGGGTATCGGAATGGATATGTGGAATTCAAATGCAATCCATCCTAACAAGTGGAATGGAAGAAACAGATTTGGATCCATCCTAATGGATATAAGGAGTTGGCTCCAACAGTCTAAATCATTCTGACTCCAACATTCGAACCATCAACATAGAAAATGATTGAAACGTTTTAAAAAGATGGCTTGCTTACAAGTAGATGTGGGTTTATATTTACCACCAGAAATAGGTGCTATGATTTATAAGTATCTTGTACAAATGTCTAAAAAAGGTGTGGAATTTCAACGAGAAATTATTCACGTATGGCTGATGAAACAGTTTAAAAGGATTTCTAATTGCACGATATATGAAGATAGTGAAAAAGGGCTGACACTAATGCTAGATTTGTTGCAAGACATTAAAAGTAGAGATGATATTGGTTTGGTGTACAGGAGACGTCTTGTTCGGAAAATTGAAATCATGTATAATAGACTGATAAATATGATTTCACAACGATGGGTTTTTTCCCTATGTGATTTTACTCCAGATGAAATAAACAACATATCACTGAATCACAGGAATGGTGGAGTCGACAATTACATTTTGTTAATTCAGTACACGAGATCGAGGTATTCATTTGGATCTTCTTCTCCTTCTGTGTACACGTTTCCTTTCCTTGAAGGGCGTATATTTTTTGTAAAACCTGTATCGGAATTCATGGTCAAACAAATCGTCGGTGACCGGTGTATGGTATTTAAATCGCGCCTAACTATAAATGAAACAAAAAGGTATCTTCGCAGTCAGTGTCCGGCCATCTTTTCGATAGGAAAGAAGCACATTTTGGATTCAATGCGTGCAGAAGAAGAGAATCATGCACAGGTCCCGTCATAGACGAGAAATTAAACTGTTTGTGTCTTTATTTTATATTTTGGACTTAAAGTTATATAAAGACACGTTGTATAATATTATTGAAGATGAACATCTTGAAAGTACAGAGCAGATTTGTCAGTGGTTAAGTGAGGACAGTACATTTCAGAAGTTCAAACGATTCGCTGCAAACATTCAAGACATGTATGAAGTGAAAATCAACATGAATTCAATTAACAAAGAGGACTGGATAAGATATGTACAATATAATGGTGGTGTTATTAACAAAATAAAAGAGTGGGATCGACGTTTTAAATCATTTGACTTGTAATCCTAGAGATGAGCAGCAGACGTATTTTAGACACTCCTATTTACAGAAAAGCGTTAATTTACGCTTTTCAAATGGTAACACCAAGCATGCAAACAATAACAACATCCGTCATTAAAAGGCAGTTGGTGAGATTTGAGATGTTTCTTGAATTTAAAGAAGCGCTGAGACTCTTGTGTCAGTTTCATAAAGAATTACCAGACATCAAAACACGACAATGGACCTTTCTACAATGGAAAGATGAAGTGTTGGAAAATCTATATGTTATAGATTTTTTGTACCGCTATTGTAAACCAAATATTGCAAACGGGGAATGTTCTTCCAGTGATGCTGAACCCATATTTGACCTTAAACCCCCATTGTTCAAAATATGTAAAAAACGTCATGAAATGTCGATGGATATGTAACATGACCGCATGTTTTACAGACATTGTTTTGTTGTTGTTTTTTACAGTTATATATAAATAAAATCATATCATAATATTTATTGTCATTTTCATTTTAGCGATCATGGAAACCAGTTTACTTTTTCAACATCCTTGTAATATTTTTATTTCGGGACCAAGTGGTTCAGGCAAAACACAGTTTGTTAAAAAAATGATAGAATACAAAGAAAATATATTCCAAAATGTACCACAACAAATCGTGTGGTGTTACAAGGAGTGGCAATCCACATACGCTATGTTACAAGAAAGTGAAGGTGTTTTCATTAAATTTATAAATGGTATTCCTGATGATGACGATGATATTGTTACTGATACTACAAGTCGACATTTAGTCATCTTTGACGACATGTTAGGAGATAAAGATGAAGAAAAAATCAAACTATGGTTTACACGAAAAGGGCATCACCGTAATGCTAGTGTTATATATATTACTCAAAACATGTTTCAACAGTCCAAAGCCAGCAGAACTATAAGTCTTAATGCCCACTATATGATTTTATTTCAAAATACAAGAGATAAAGGTCAGATTAAAGCATTGGCTAACCAAATTCAGTTACCACATTTACTTGCATCTTACCAAGATGCTACTTCTATCCCACATGGATATTTATTGATTGATTTTCATCCAAAAACTCAGGAACAATACAGATTACGTACAGACATATTTCATAACTGGGTTACAGGACAGGATCGAGGTCCCATTGTTTACTCTCGACTATAAATATCAAAGTGATACAGGAACAGTATTCATTCTAAAATTGTTAGCCATGGATTATACACCAAGAGTTGTGATAAAAGCTTTGGAATCACTTAGTCAGGAACACAATCCACAGAGAAGAGATCAATTACTGACAGCAGGGTTAAAAGAAATGGTCAAATGGTTTACATTAGCAGCAAAAATTATTGTGCAGAAAAAAATTAAATTACCAAAACAAACGTTAAATTTTATGGATAGGAACAAACAAGTAATAGAGCAGTTAGCAGATTCAAATATTGATGCCGAGTCCAAAAGGAAACTTATCTTAAAACCTGGAGGAAGTGGGTTCTTAGGTGGAGTTATAATACGAAGTTTATTGCGATGGGATGGTGAAAAAACAAAACGAAAATTTGGATCAAAAAGGCAAAAAACCCCATCAAAGCAGCGTCAAAGAAGGAAAACTAAATCTAAGAAAAAATCCCCCATAAGAAAAGTTTTCAGAAAAAAAAACTCACCACTGAAAATTTTAATAAAAAAACAACAGAAGAACAAAACAGGAAGAAAACTTCCAGCTCCTTTTAAAAAAATCGATGATCGCTTTGTAACAAAGCGTAAAAAGTCACGGAATATTTCTCACGCTCCAGTTAATAGAAGTTCCACTCCTTTGTCACAATTAAGTCATTTGTCTGATGTTTTGGACCAAATTTCACCTGTCAGGTCACCACTTACACCTGAACAATCAGGATTTACACCAAGACCATCTTTTTCTCCTTTATCAAGAAGAGGGTCATCTTCCTCAAGATTTTCTTTATCTAATATGTCGTCTTTCCTTGATACACCTAAATCAAGGAATCAGAAAGACCCCAGAAAAGTAACAGGATTTACACCAAGATCTTCCTTCTCCCCCTTATCGAGAAGCTCTTCACCAAGATCTTCACTTTTATCGAATATGTCCTCAACTATAGCATCTCCTGCAAGGAATCAGAAAGATCCCAGAAAAATAACAGGCTTCACACCAAGATCTTCCTTCTCCCCCTTATCGAGAGGGTCTTCACCAAGATCTTCACTTTTATCTAGTATGTCTTCAACTATAGCATCTCCTGCAAGGTATGGATCTCCCAGTAATTTGCTTGCTAGATTTTCACCTTTAAACTAGAGTGTTACTTTTTTCATCTATATAAAAGGGTAAACAAAACAACTCACGATTTAGTTTAGTTTTAAACTTAGAAGAATATGGCAAAGAAAACAAAACGTGCGAAAACTTCGGCTCGCTCTCCTAAGTCCTTGCAAACTGACAAAGGGTCTGAATTCAAAAATAAAGATTTTCAAAAGTTCTTAAAGTCAAAACATATTCATTTCTTTACAACAGAAAACCCTGAAACTAAAGCGAGCATTGTTGAAAGGTTTCAGAGAAGTCTGAAAAGTCGTATGTGGAAATATTTCACACATGAAAAAACGCGACGTTACATTGATATTTTAGATGATTTGCTTCATGCTTATAATCATAGTTTCCATCGGAGCATTCAAAGAACTCCAGCATCCGTCACTGTTGATACAGAGCCTGAGGTTGCACAACATCTATTTGGTACAAGGCAAAAGTCCAAAACCCTTCCTGTTAAAGTAGGCGATTTAGTCCGTATTAATAAAACAAAGCGAACGTTTGATAAAGGTTATCTACCCAATTGGACTAAAGAACTTTTCAAAGTCATTTATTTACGCCATTCTTCACCACCAACGGTTCAGTTAGAAGATTTAAGTGGTGAAAAAATCGAAGGTTCATTCTACTTGCCTGAAATTCAGACTATAAAAGATAATCAAATCTATGAAATTGATTCAGTTCTTGCTCGTCGCACAAGGAACGTAGGTGGAAAAAAAATTAAAGAAATTAAAGTCCACTGGGAAGGATATCCAAAGAAATTTGACAGTTGGATTCCAGAAAGTCATCTCGTATAAAAGCAAAACTACTTCACAATCATGCCTCAGTTAGATTCAGTCAGTGTGCAGGTCAGCAACTCCACGCTTTCCAAAACACGCGAAGAGTAGGGAGCTTCATCTGACTGTCGTCAAGTGCGACATTAAAATTTATACATTGATTTACATGACCTTTTACAGTATCATTCTCCTCTCATCTGGTAGTGATAACTGGTAAGTTTTTGTATATTTCAGTTCATTTTGTAATATTTCTGTGTAGTAAATGCGTCATATAATAATATTATTATCTGAAGCTTTGTCTGCAGGAGTAAAAACAAAATTCGTGTGTACCTTGGATAAAGTTTTCCTTAAACATCGAAGTAAAAAGGGGTTTATGGGGTAATAAGGACGGGTTTGATTCATAAAATTTAACTCGAGTTTTTATGATTTTAAAAGTATTCTTTTTCCATTCAGTGAGAGCGTTCTGATCTGCATTTTCTTTCCGACACAATTTTTTAATATAGTCCTCAATAGACTGAGTTATTTCAGAGAGACAATTTTTAAAGTTAATTGACGAGGGAATTCTATATTTTGGACCTTTGGAGAAAATATTTCTAATTCTTTTATCATTAAAAATCTTAAAATTACCCGGTATTATATGACCGGCTGGTTGGTAACAGTATTTAGATTCTTTACAGTTACAACTGTCTGGAACTCTATGTCTATATCCGAGACAATTTTATTGTTATTAAATATATCGTTTCTAACTGGTATATTATATTTGTAACAGATAATTGGTGTTTCTGAATTCTTGAAATATTTAGGAATAGAGTTAACTATAGATTGGTCTAAAAATACTAGGTAAATCAATAAACTCGATCCCTTTATTGATGAAAGATGATTTTAGAAAGTTTCGTTTATGATCGGATTCAGAATCAATATAAGGTCTAAGAAAACGTTGCGTTGGCTTTGAATTAAAGAAGCAGTGTCGTAAAATGGATGTGTACGCATATAAATATTATCAGCTTCTTGATCAATTTGCCTCAACGAAGAAACAGGTAAAGAGGTTAAACATGATAAAATAGCATGTCATTTCACGCATTGTCGCATTTTTATGAACAGGAACAACTCAAAGGCGATCAAGTATACTATTTACGTTATTGCATGGCAATAAGAATGAGAGAAATGCACAGATTTGATTTTGTTACATTATCTCACCTTAATATTGTTAGTATAAAGATGGTCTGTCTGGAGCCCGTCATCCATCGTTCTGCGTGAACACCTAAACAGTTTCTCTGAAACTACTGGTCACAATTACACCTATCTAGGTATATAGTATTCTGGCATGGACCTCCTTTAAGATTGTTCAAATGATGGGATTAGACCAAAACACGCGAAGCTAAAAACCGACTTACTTACATGTCACAGATTCTTGCCATTTATTTTGTGTTGGTGGTTTCTATCATTCAACTTTGCCTAAAATCACAAGACCGGATTTGGTTAATTCTTCTCAGCAGCACACTTGGTTACATTTTACCAACCCCAGGTTTAAAATTCATAAAACCATTTCAGCATCAACAACAACAACAACAACAACAACCTGTATCACAACCTCAAACACAACAATGAATTCCTTTTACATTACCATTTTAAGTGACAGTTCTATGGAAATATTCCCCAATAATACTCAAAGTGTATTTAAAACAAAATTACCTAAACCTATTCACGTCAATAAAGAGGAATGGGAAATGGCGTTGGTTGAGCTCATTATTCCTTCTCAGATCGTAAATATTACAGAAGAGGAATCTCAATTTCAGATTGTTACAACCAGTCTCAAACTTGGAAAGAAATTTGATAAACTGTCACCCAAATGTAAAAAAATCAATGATAAATATACTTTTCATTGTTGTATTAAATCAGGGGTATATTCTACTCCAGAGCATCTCATTCATGAAATTGACAATGTCATTCAAGAAAATATAGAAGACGCTTTACATGAACTATCAATGGTGTTTCATATAGGTTATTCAAAACCATTGAAACGAATCAAATTCAATTCTAATACATCGCATATAGGTCTACATTTCCATCCTAGTTTATTACTAAAGCTCGGAGGGAAGAGTGAACATCTGGGAGATGTTTATCCTACAGATGAGCATCCTTTTCCTTACGGTGTGGATTTGAATGTTGGCGTAAATCATTTATTCATTTATTCTGATTTGGCTGATTTTACTTTTCTGGGAGATATTGAGGCACCCATCCTTCGTGTGGCCCCATTTCATCCGGCCAAGAAAGATTCAAATCATATTCATGAAGAATTTCTAAATTTACATTACATCCCAATTTCCAAATCCAACTTTGATGAAATAAGTATAAATATAAGGGGCGACACTGGAGAAAAAGTTCATTTTGTTGGAGGAAAGTCTATGGTAAAGTTGCATTTTAGGAAGAAAACACGACTTAATTTATAATAAAAATGCATCCAGTGTATCGAGGAGTTCCTCGTCAATATGGTCATGGACTCGGATCTATATTCAAATCTGCTATCAAAACAACAGTTCCTTTTGTAACACCCTTGGTTAAATCAGCAATCAAGGCAGTCAAACGTGAAGGGTTAAAACAAGGTATGCTTGCAGTCAAGGATATTATTTTAGGGAAAAGTGCTAAACAAGTGTTAAAGTCCCGTGGAAAAGGGGCGTTAAAGTCTGTTGGAAAGGCTGCAGCTTTATCAATGGGAAATTCTTTGATCAGAAGTATAAAAGGTTCCAGTCGTAAACGACGTCGTCATTCCTCATTCAGACGTCGTGGAAGAAGGGTGGCAGTGATACAACGTGGACGTGGAAAACCACTTCAAAGAAAAAGAAGAAAACGTTCACATAAAAAAACTAAAAAGCAGTTAAGAAAACATTCTAAATCTAGGTCTCTTGATATTTTCGACTAAAATATGATGCAACACGGTTCTTGTGAGTGTAGCAAATCTGAACTTGATGTTACATCAGTACCTCCAACCATGACAGCTATGCAAGATGGACAATGGACAGAACATTACCCAATCTCTGCACTGAATAATTCAGCTCCTATTGAATTCATTATTCCTCCACAGACGGAAAAATGGACAGATTTAAATCAATCGTATTTATACCTCAAATTAAAAGTGAAAAAAGCTGATGGGAACAATCTGGCAGGTGACACAGAAACGTCGGTGGTCAATAACTTTTTTCACAGTCTGTTTAGTAGCATTGATCTGTACCTGAACAATAAACTGATTTCCAGCAATGCAGACAACTACCCTTACAAAGCATACATTGAAAACCTCCTGTCTTACAACAAGGAATGTAAAGACACACAAATGCACGCTCTTGAACTCTGGACGAAAGACAGTTACCTTCATATGCAGGATAACACAATAGGTGGATCTAATGAGGGTTGGAAAACTAGAAAAACCCGTATTAGTACAAGCAAAACATGTGAACTCATTGGACGATTACATCTGGACTTGTTCCTACAGGAGAAATATCTTCCCAATGGAATTGAAATACGTCTCAAACTAAACAGGAGCCCTAACACCTTTTGTCTCATAGGTACCGCCGACGGAAAAGTTGATATTCAACAAGCGGGATTCAACGTGAGGACAGTGGATTTACTTCCTGTAGTGGCAAATGACTTAAATAAAAACATTGCACAGCATAACATGAAGATCCCAATACGTCGCGCAGTAGTGAAAACATTCACAATTCCTGACGGACTGAGATCCAAAATTGATGACCACTTGTTTCTAGGTCAACTGCCAAAACGAATCATTATAGGCATGGTAAAAAATTCAGATATGAATGGTGATGAGAGAACCAACCCATTTGACTTCCGACATTTCAACCTGTCTAAATTAGAAGTCAGCATCGACGGGAAAACCATTCACAACAAACCATACACACCAGATTTTGATAATGGAGAATATCTACGATCCTACATGTCTCTCTACCAAGCTACAGGAGCGTTGGGAGTGAATCGTTCCATTGACCTTTCCATGGGAGAATACAAACAAGGATACACACTTTGGGGATTTGACCTAACGGCAGACCAAGGTAGTGAAGAAGGACAGCTTCACCCTATAAAAACAGGAAACATGAGGATAGACATTCAGTTTGGAGAAGCACTTCCTGCAGTCATCAACGTTATAGTATATGCAGAATTTGACAATCAAATTGAAATCAACCAGCTCAGAGAAATTATTACAGATTATTAAATATGGAGAGAGAAGAAGCACTTCAAGGTATACTTAACGCCATTGTCGTGGATGAACTACAAACACTCATCTATAATGAAATGAAGAAACATTGTCTAGGATGTCATGTTAACCATCCTACTCAAACGCAGCACATGTGTTTATACACACCCACGGACGAATGGGTAGAACTGTATATTGATACGGCACTTGATCAACTTGACATGCAAAAAGTGACAGAACGTTTCTATGACGAGATAAAACATGTACCATCTTACACTGACAAAAATGAAGAAGCTCCTAAACTCCTCGACAATATAAAAGAGCAGCAGAAACTGAATCGCTCAGATCCAGATGAGTCGTGGATAAGTGTATGGATGGAACAAGTTAAATACACCTGGAACCATGGACACAATTGAACTACAATATATACTGGACAAATCATTTCTATTGCGTTCGCTCAATGGTATAGTCTGTCCCAAGGATCATTTACCAGAACGAAAGCCTACTCATACACAAGCTTATATTGTTAACACACATGATTCAGATCAACCTGGAGAACATTGGGTGGCTATATTTTTTAAAGAAAATAATGCCATCTACTTTGATTCGTATGGATTACCACCTTTGGAGGAACACATAAAACCCTTCTTGGAGACTAACGCTAGGAACTGGACCATGAATACTGTCAGACTTCAAAGTGGAAATAGTGTTATGTGTGGTGTTTACTGCATATTTGCCTTAGACGTTCTAAGCAGAGGTTGTGACCTTAACTCAATTTTAACTATTAAATTTAGAGCAGAACCTAAATATTATCATCAAAATGACAAAGACGTAGGTGAATGGTTTAAACAATTATATGGACATCTATACACAAAAGCTAGAAAATTACCTAAATCTGAACACTGTCAATGTTGTACAGCTGATCAATGTAATACACATGCTTTGCATATGTTTAAATTGTATGTTTTAAATCATGATTACTTGTACCCTTAATTTGTATTTACTGTTCATTGTTACTTGTTCGTTCTGTTAAACAATAAAAAACGTGTACACACATATTGCTGTTCTTTATCTTTTCCCCAGTAAGGGGTAGTAGTATGCCATTAAATAAAACCAGTGGTCCTGGTTTTCTTATCAAGGTGATATTGGTTCATTCAAGTAGATCTGAGATTTTATACAGTAGTAGTAGTAGTAGTAGTGAAGTAGAAAAGTAGTAATATGATATAAAACCTTAGACATACATGAATCAACCTTATCACCTACTGAAAAATGGACTATAAGTTTCTAATAGAGGTCCCCATATCGCCCCCCCCCCCCTGGGAGGTCCCCATATCGCCCCCCCCCCTGGGAGGTCCCCATATCGCCCCCCCCCCCCCTTTACTACTTCTATTTGAGTCAATTCTAGTCCCGAATGTCATGCGACCTTTGCATATTTAATTTCAAATATGAAATATTGTAGGAATGGTATAAAGTTCGCTAAAAGTGTTCATATTACACGCATGGAAAACAACAGAGCTACCTCTTTCAGAGATGTACGGTAAATCGCTCTGTCGCAACTTCCGAGCTAGTTCATGTCGCGAGGAAAAGCCGTAAACAAAGGTGAGTGTCATCATATTTTTGGCAGTTTTATAAGCATTGTATCGAATATCAAAAATTGAGGAATGGTAGGCAATGTAGATTTGATTTAACTTTACAGATAACTTAAAATTGATAAATTTATTTCTGCTTTGTGGTCGTTGCGATATTTACCAAATAGCTGATCCAGCGGTGAACTGGACAAATTCGTCATTGTCACATACTTGCCTTTTAAATGGTATCAAGAAGCAAACCGACTATGCATGAGGTAGCCCAAAGGTTTACAATTCATTTGGAATTAAACTTTGTACAGAAAATCGTTTTAGCGTAGAAATATTTACTTTTTGTTGTGAGAGACAGCTCTGTCGTAAAGAAGATAGTCATGTCGCCAAGGAGATAGCTCTGTCTTTATTGTATTCGTCCGATTAGTTTGTTTGTTTGTTTTGGGTTTAACGCCGTTTTTCAACAGTATTTCAGTAATGTAACGGCTGGCAGTGAACCTAACCAGTGTTCCTGGATTCATGTAGATGTACACATGTAGAAATATAACCCACCCGCTTAGCTAAATTAGGAGAGTACAGGTCTGTGGACCGTGTTAAGTTTGATCCCTAGTGAGGCGTATATTCACCATGACAATCTGACATTGTGTCTAAAATCATTCGTCCTTCATCTCCGAAACTACGTTTTGTTCTAGATTCAAAGGAAGCCATTTCTGAGAATTCGACTACAAACGAACTCAACTGATTGTTGTAGAAACATGTTACATTTAATATTCCCGATTATTATTTATATTAAGACATATACATTAATACTGCCCCTTTATTTAATGTTCAGTATTTCAGAGAAAAATGAATGTTTGTTTGGTTTGTTTTGGGTTTAACGCCATTTTTCAACAGTATTTCAGTTCGATAACGGCGGGCAGTTAAACCAATGTTCCTGGATTCTGTATCAGTACCAACCTGTTCTCCGCAAGTAACTGCCAACTTCTCTACATGAGTCAGAGGTGGAGGACGAATGATTTCGGACACAATGTCTTTTATCAAATCGCCACGGAGAACATACGCCTCGCCCAGGGCCCGAACTCACGACCCCGCGATCCGTAGATCTGCGCTCTCGCTATTGAGCTAAGCGGGCGGGCTGAAAAATGAATGTAGAAAAGATAAACAGTTATTTTGGTAAAATTCATATTCGTACGTTGTGCAAGTAAGTGTTTGTTCAATGTAATTTCTAGTTTTTTTGTTCAGAAAAATAACATATTTCAATAATAAAATTAACCTGTTGAAATATAGTTTTTTATTTTTTTTCCTTCTTACAGAGATTCAAAGGTTAATATGGCCGTCGTTTCGAGAATTTTATTAGAAATTAAATTGAACGTATCAAGATGGCTGCTTTCCAAAATCAAGTCTTTAACACAAACATTCCTACTAAATCATATTACACATACAAAGTAACGTTTTTTTTATTTCCTTCTTCTTCCTCCTTCCTTCTTCCTTCTCCCGTTGGTTTTTCGATCCGGTTAAATCTGTCGTTATCATGTGTATGTAATTCTCGCACTTGAAATAGAAAACTTATATGGACCGAGTAAACGCAACAGTGGGGAAAGTTGGTTTTTAACGAGAAAGCAAAGTCTTTACTTGTCTTTGAAGTCCTAAGTATAAATGTAAGGCTTTTTGCTCCAATATGCAATAAACAATTAAATATGGTATTATGTACAAGTATATAATTTGCAACCTACTGATATAGAACATTTTGTTTAACATTAGCATAAAATCATTGATATAATGGTATACAATCAAGCTATCCAGACTCAAATCAAGATTTAGTTAACATATGTAAGAGTTGTAGGCAGAATATATGTCACCTCCAGTACACAGTGATTAGAACTCTCAAAATTTCTCACTTCGGTCGTTCATCTGTCATTATTCCCTGCAGTGTACAACAAACTTTCAGTCAAATCTGTAGCAATGCACGCAATTCTATCTCCGGTACCGCAACTGAAACACCGGGTACATTCTGAAATATTCCAGTCATGTCATTTTACTTTGTGTAAAGAAAACACGATTTTAACTTAGATTATGTATAAAATTGTGAATTATTTGCTTTATTTTCCTTCGGAATGGAAAGGACATCAAAAACAAAACATTTATGTGCAGCATTCAGACATCATTGAACAATATTTTGATCCCTAGGTCTGCAGAATTTTCATCGTACCTCACTTGTTCTTTCACTAATCAAGCACATATTTTCCAGGATAGTCTTTGTTTATATACAGATCGGACTACGAAGCCCGATCTGTGATATCCTATTTCAAGAACAGAATAGTTAAGAAAAGTGAGTTACCAAAAGTAAATTTGTCGAATTTATGTGCGCAAATCGTTGACCGGAAGTGCCGCAATTCCACTGAAGCGGAGCACCCGTGGTGCTCGAAATGCGCGATGAGCAGCCGTGGTATACATGTTTAATATAACTCAACTCAACTCAACTGAAATAGTTTATTGCATTAAACATACAATTATATGCTTATAGCAAAAACATATACACATATATAGATTGAAGACATGGATTTACAAGGAGTATAAACTACATAGGAATGGTGAAATATAGGTTGGACTAAATTCATACGATGGAATTGACAATATGTTCATTCTCTACATAAGTCTGCGAAGTATAAATATTTCGATAAACCTTTAACAATTGTTTTAGAATCTGACAGTAACAGATGTCATGTTGTTCAAGTATAATAATAGTGTTTCAAACGTTTTTTTTTTCTTAAATCTTTATACTTATTACATATAAGCAAAAAGTGATATTCGTTTTCTATTTGTCCAAAATTGCAGTTTTTACAAATTCTTTCATTCCTCGCAGATCTGTGTACCTACCCTTTTCAATAGCCAAGTCATGAGACGACGTTCGAAATCTTGTTAAAGCAATTCTAAATCTTTTATCTTTTATAAAATCTATGTATTTTTCAAACTCAAATTTATATTTCAAAATACTGTATGTTTCTAAGCATCGGGAGTTGTTAATAGATCCATACCAGCTTTGATAAAACATATCAAGTATTCTTTGATTTATAGTAATGTATTTTCCCGCGTTTCAGCGTAACGAATTAGCGGGAAAATAATTTTCCCTGATTGGACAAGAACCGGTCAGTTATTTATGATAAATATAGTGTGGTCAGTTCAGCGTTGGGTATCACGATAGCAGCACGCTAACTTAAATTTCTTTCTTTCTACGTGTAATGGCTTCTGAAAATAATGAAGGTGTTGTAAGAACGAATGAAAGATTGGAAAAGGAAGCTTTAACTGAAATATTACAGCAATTGAAGGAACAGAGAAGTGAGATAAATTCGTTACGGGAGGATGTTCGAGGGAATAATTTAAATGTTGCCAATGAAGTGAAAAAGTTGAAAGACAGAGAGATAAACTGGAAAAAAAGAGGTAACAAGATTAATATTGAATTTAATTCAGAAGTCGCTGACATTTGCACGCAAATTTCATGGGCAATGTCGCATAGTAAACTTGATTACGCCGAAGAACTTTTAGGTGAGATAGGCGAGAAGATAAAGAAACGAAATAAACTTATTCGTATAGCCGATACTTCAGAAGGAGGGTGGCAAACAGTACAACAGTACGAAAGCAATCCAATTGCATCTAACAGCGAAGATGAGTTGAAAATCAGTAAGGCAGAAAACAAGGCGCTTCGTAAGAGAAAACGCATGTCTAGTAGTTCCAGGTCCAGATCAACTAACAGGGTCTGGATCATCAACATCTGCAGCGAAACATAATTTTCGTGCCAACAAAGCATATCAGAAAAGAGGAGCGGGACCCTGCTTCGCTTGTGGCGAATTTACACACTGGAGAAGAGACCGTCCATATGTCATGTCATCTGGAAAATAACAAGAAGGCTACCAACCTGGTACAAATTGAACCCGTCCATATGCAAGATGAGTATAATTTTAGATCGTGTAAAGCGTTAAGTGACCAAGATTCAAACTGTCGTGATTATAATTTATTTACAAATGACTTTTTTGAGTATGAGCAGGGCCAGAAGCAGATTTTGGTCAAAGACAGATTGAAAGAACATGTAGAATTTTGGAAATCAGTAGGGTCTAGTGAGTTTAATGTTGATGCTATTTTGAATTGGTATAAAATTCCATTTTTTTCACTGCCAGTAAATGCTATTTTTGAAAACAATGTTTCTGCTAAAACAAGAATCAGAATTTGTATATAAAGCCATTGAAGATTTGCTATGTAGAGGTTTGATTGAGAAATGTGAATTACCACCATATGTGGGGAATCCTCTTACTGTGTCGGAACAAAGCAATGGCAAAAGGAGATTGATTTTAGATTTTCCACATTTTCTATTTTAGGACATGTAAACAAACACTTGTGGAAACAGTCAGTAAAATATGATGACCTTAGGATTGTGTAAGATTATTATGACAACAGTTGTTTTATGTTCAAATTTGATATTCATTCGGCATATCATTTCATCAATATATTTCATGAACATACAAACTTTTTAGGTTTTTCTTGGATTGACGCAAAAGGTCAGAGAATCTATCTCAAATTTCTTGTCCTACCATTTGGTTTGTCAACAGCACCATATATTTTTACTAAAATCACTAGGCCCTTAGTAGCTAAATGGCGTGGAGAAGGAAAACGGGTTTTAATGTTTTTGGACGATGGTTTTGGTTGTTCGGGGACATTTGAAAATGCAACTAAAATTTCTGGAGATGTTAAATTAGATTTGTTAGAATCAGGTTTCATACCTAAAGTAGAGAAACCATGCTGGGTCCCTGTGCAGAGATTAGAAATTTTGGGTGCTGTTTTAGATTCCGAGAAGAATTGTATTTACATACTAGAGAGACGGGTTAATAAAACAGTTAAGATTTTAAGTGAAATAGAACAGGATTTGGCTAAGCACAGAAGGGTACATGTCAAAAAGGTGGCAAGTTTCGTCGGACAAATTATTTCAATGTCTGTTGTGATAGGAAATATTTCACAAATTATGACGAGATATCTTAGCATGGATATTGTTGCAGCTCATTCTTGGACGGCATATATTAGATTGAGTTTAGATAGTAGAAAACAGTTACAATTTTGGAAAGAAAATATTTCTTTTGTCAATCATAGATTTTTGAATCAAAACATAAGTTTCTCTAAAATTGTTTACAGTGATGCAAGTAGTACTGGATTTTCTGGTTATGAGGTAAATACCATAAATGGTGTAGCACATAATATATGGTCTGAAAGTGAAGCAGTTAAATCCTCTTGTTGGAGGGAACTGACAGCAATATACAGAGTGTTAGTATCTCTAGTTAAGGTGTTAGCTAACACCAATATAAAGTGGTTTTCAGACAGCCAGGCTGCTTGTTTGATTGTTGAAAAAGGTTCTATGAAACCTGATTTGCAACACCTAGCAATACAGATTTTTTCATTTTGTTTAAAAAATTCTATCAATCTAAAGATTGAATGGATTCCAAGAGGGTTGAATGAGAAAGCTGATTATTTTTCAAAAATAGTAGATAGAGACGATTGGGGTATTTCTCATGCACTGTTAGAAATAGTTGTGAAGAGGTGGGGAAGTTTAGAGATTGATTGGTTTGCGTCCAGTTATAATGCTAAATTATCAAAATTTTATTCTCGGTTTTGGAATGAAGCATGTACAGGGGTTGATGCCTTTGTGGAAAACTGGGGAGAAAATATAGGGCTTTTTGTGCCACCAATATGTTTACTTTGTAGAGTACTGAGAAAAATGGAGTTTGATAGAGCACAAGGTGTGTTAATTGTGCCTTTATGGAAATCAGCAAGTTTTTGGCCCCTATTGTGGTCTAGAAATAGTTTTATAGACAGTATTGTTGATGTTATTGATTTGCCAACTGAAAAAATGTATTATGTTCCATGCAGAAATGGAGCTGGCATATTTGGAAATGAAGATTTGAAATTTAAAATGTTAGCATTGAAAGTGCAATTTTGAGATATGAGCATATTTGATAAATATACAAGCAGTTGATATAGACAGAAGAGGATATGCCTGTCTTAATACTGATTTAGTAACGGATGAGATTATGCCCGTTTATATTTGATGAGACATGTACATGTATTAGTTGGTATATAAGTCACTAATTTATGTATTTTTTACGTGTATTTTTTCAGTTATACAAGGATGAGATACAGGGATTACCCCCAGTTTTGGTTGACAAGGTGACCTTGATTCCACAAGTGTTACAAGATGCTAGGGCTAGAACAACTTCGCAAACTTATTTCAATGGTTTCCAAAGATGGAGAAATTGGGCAATCAAGAATGAGTTAGGAGAGGAGGACATTTTTCCAGCGAAGCCTTTCATATTTGCTCTGTATTTGTGTTCATTAATTCAGTCAGCAAATTCATCGAGTACAGTTATAAATGCTTTTTACAGTGTGAAATTTATACATGACATATATGGTAAAAAATCGCCTTCTGATTCTACATTAGTTGTAAACATACTTGAAGCAGCCAAGAGAAAACTTGCTAAGTCTGTTGTGAAAAAAGAGCCTATAACTATAGATATATTAAGTAGAATGTATGAGGACCTGTATAAAGAGGGAGATGTTAAAAGTCAGATAATTATTTGTGCTTGTTTATTAGGTTATGCAGGATTTATGAGAAGTAGTGAATTACTTAAAATTAGAAGGTCAGACATCATTTTTGATCAGGGATTTATGAGCATTTTTATCAAATCTAGTAAAACAGATCAGTACAGAGACGGGGCTTGGTTAATCATTGCAAATTCAGGGACTAAGTTATGTCCAGTTACTAATTTGAAAAGATATTTATTATGGGCAGATATAAGGGATTATTCAGATTCATACCTTTTTTGCAGATTGTCAAAAGTAGGGTCTGGTTATGTGTTAAGGAACTTTAACAAACATATTTCATATACAACATTAAGAGAGCTTTTCATAGAGGCTTTTAAAAAGCATGTTCATGATATTCATGCTTATGGGTTACATTCATTACGTTCAGGTGGGGCAACTTCAGCAGCTAATTTTGGGGTGAAAGATAGATTATTTAAAAGGCATGGTAGGTGGTTAAGTGATAAGGCTAAGGATGGGTATGTGAAGGACAGTTTAGAAGAAAGGTTGAAAGTGTCATTAAGTTTAGGTCTATAGTTTATATATTTTAAATATTGTATTTAAAAGTTCTATAAACGGATGAGTTATTCCCGTGTTATTTAGTAACAAAGGAAGAGTTATGTCCATGGTATGCAGTGTACTGTTTATTACCTAATGCAAACACGGAAGAGTTATTGCCCGTGAACAGTTGCTTAAATTTTGGCAATGGAACAGTAAGATTACAGTTTATGAACTGACTTATTATTAAAAAGCACTGTTTGCATATTTGAAGTTTAAGAGGCAGAACAGTTTGCCTGCCTGATAGTCTGAGATGTATTACTGAGATAGATGAGATTATGCCTATTTGGTTACATTGTGTTTTTGTATTATTGATCATGAATTGTAGAATAATTTTTGTCAGTGTGAATAATGACAGAGCCCGTTTTTTTAATTCAGTTTACCCAATCGCTTCAACATATTAAACATATTTATAAAACTGTATATGGTTTTTATGTATATAGAGAGGTTGTTGTCAAGGTCAGTATAGGTCTATACTGACCTAAGTTGTGGTCACTTGTGTCCGGGTTCTGAAGAAGTTAGGGGAAATGTATTTTCCCGCGTTCGAGCGTAACGAATTAGCGGGAAAATAATTTCCTCTGATTGGACAAGAACCGGTCAGTTATTTATGATAAATGTAGTGTGGTCAGTTCAGCGTTGGGTATCACGATAGCAGCACGCTAACTTAAATTTCTTTTTAATTTGGCTTTTGTTTTGAAATTTAGAAATTCACACTGACGAAGAGTATTTAATATTCTGAAGTACATTTGAAAAAATGTTTGAAATTTGAAAGAACTTTTTTCTATACTTTGTTATATATAGGAAATGTTGCATTGTTATTAATATAAAGAGAATATAAAGAAATGTGATAGTTATCATGAATTTATTCATGAAAGGTGACTTATTGTGAAAGTGATGAAAAGTTCATGATTATGTGAGATAAGTGACTTAATGTATAGTTATTGAATTTGAAATTATATTGACATTTATTGGCAATCGGATATATAAGGACTGAATTAAATCATTCGATTATCATTATAAGAAATGTCATATTGGGCATAATATTGTTGGAAGTTGTCAATGTGCTGTATAGTTTACCCAATCGCTTCAACATATTAAACATACTTAAAAAACTGTATATGGTTTTTATGTATATAGAGAGGTTGTTGTCAAGGTCAGTATAGGTCTATACTGAATTGAGTTGTGGTCACTTGTGTCCGGGTTCTGAAGAAGTTAGGGGAATTATGGTTAATCAGCATTTTAAACTGATTTTGCCAGATATACGACAAACTGCACTCATCGAGTATAAGTTTGATTTGGAATGCCCAGTTGCATTTACTATATGTATTATTTTGGTCGACATCAGTTTTTAACATCTTATAAGTTTTGAACAGTATTGAGTCTTCTTCAGATGTAAGCAACTTGTCCCAGTATTTGATCATGATAAGTTTTCTATTTATACTCATCGGAACTCTACCAAGTTCTCCGTAGAGCGCACTTAAATTCGTAGAACGCTTAACACCTAGAACTTTTCTACAAAACTTTGTGTGTATATGTTCGAAACCCGGTCCTGAATGGTTCCCCCAGATTTCTGCGACATAACGTAACGTAAAAGCAACCAATGAATCAAATAGTTTAGACTTTTGTGATATTGGTAGATCTAGTTGGTTACACTCTACAAAAAGATTGTGTAAAGAATACGAACCGTGTTGAGCAATTCTGTTTTGCGTACGATTCCAATAACCATTTTTATATAAATGTACGCCTAAGTATTTAAATGCGTCTACAAGTTCAATTCGATTGTTGCATAAGTAGAAATCAAAATGAGTATGTCGACCCTTTTCAAAGATCATTACCTTGGCCTTGTTTACATTAAGACGTAGACCCCACAAGTTACTATATTCTTCTATGTCATTCAACATAGATTGTAAAGATTTTGGGTCGTAAGTCATCAATGTTCAAAATACCATCGATGTTTGTATTAACATTATTAACAATATCATTTAAAAAGAAAAGACATAAAATGCTACTGGCCGGATCTCCTTGTTTTACCCCCATGGTCGAGTTTATAAAGTCTGGGTTTGTTGATTTGTAACGTATAAACGACTTAACTGATAAATACATTGATTTAATTGCTAGTATAAACTTTGTGCTTACATTCGCATTTAGCAGTTTTTGCCACAGATAAACTCTATTTTATCAATCATTTTTCCCAGTCTAAGAAAGCTACATACAATTTCTTTTTACTTGCTAGACTCTTAGATATGAGAGCATGTAAGATAAAAATACAATCAACAATAGATTTATTCTTTTGAAATCCAAACTAATTGTCGATTAACTTTTGGTGTTTATCAGCCCAGTTTGTGAGCCGTGTTACAATAAGTTTTGAGTATATTTTTGAAATAATATTATTTAAAGTGATTCCTCGGAAATTCTTTGCTTCTGGAGCACCCTCTTAAAATATTGGGATAATTATACCTTCGCCCCAACTTTCTGGGAATGAACCGTCGTTAAATATTTTATTGTATAGTTTAACAAGAAGTGGAGATATAATATCAAGCGAATGTTTAAACACTTCCGCAATCAAACGGTCTGTCCCTGGGTTCTCGAATTATTCTGAGCAAATACTGCATTTTTTACTTCACTTTCCGAGAAGTCTTTGTGAAGTTTCATCACACCCATAATATGATTTTATAACACTCGACCGATACTTTCGGTACTGAAAATACAGTAATATGAAGGTATATATGTTTAATATAATATTGAATTTGTGAAGTTGGTTTCAGCACTCCCATGATATGATTTTATAAAAGTCGTCCGATACTTTCGGTACTGAAAATACAGTTATATGGAGGTATATATGTTTAATATAATATTGAATTTGTGAAATTGGCTTTAGCACTCCCATAATATGACTTTATTGTGTGGCGGCCGTAAAAAGTCGCACCGACTTCATCTCAGTGTTGGTATATTTTCTGGTCCTTCGGGATCATTGATTTCAATTCATTTAGATTTGAAGATTGAATTCTGCTTAAGCCGGTGCTAGGGGGCATGGGCAGTGTTGCATTTTCCATTACTGCTCATGAACAGACTCAATAAAACCGAGTCTGCAATTTTCACTGTTTGCTTTGTTCTCGGTGCTTCCGAGGGATCTACTTTCCAGATTTTATTTATAAAACTCGTCCGATACTTTCGGTACTGAAAATACAGTTATACGAGTTTCTCTGTCAACTATCACCACAAATCTGAAATGAGGTTTAAACAAGACAAAATATGACACTGTTACATCAGACATAGGAGTGAAGTTATTTCTGGAAATGACTGTCATGTCATTGATGAATTTTAGTATTGAAATTAACGAATGTTCGTTCTGCAAGTTCTTGTATAAACAACATAATAACAAACTAAACAGTTTCTTTTTTTTTTCAGGATATCATATTTTTACAATATATACAGCTCACATGAATCATTCTGTAAACTTGTACTGTTTGTTCGCTCTCTATTTGTAATCGTATTTGCGTTGTTTTGCAATATTTTATCTCTGTACACAACAAAACTATGCTTTTTTAGCTATTCTTGTAGAAAAACAATTCAAGGTTGCCTGAACGGCCGAACGTGCAGTAATACTTTTGGATTCCATTGAACAATTTAAAGCTAAACATAAATTTTTTAATTCCATTTACGATAATGTATCAACGCCAACTTCAAATATTTCTAAATGACAATGAAGCACTAATTGCTTTAATTGAGCTTGGTCGATCGATACAATCATCTCTGCTGATTACTTGCTTGGTCAAATAGAAAATAATATGAATAACACGGCTTGTAGGGTAACAATCTCAGTTGTTTATCCAAATCATTTTGAAAAGACAGCTACTTTTTGCCAGATACCACAGTTGCAAGACTGTGGGCACACCGTGACATATGACTATTGCTCAGTACGTAATTGCATTTCTCACAGAATACAAATATTGGTACAGTTGCTTATGCATTGGCCGAAAAATGACATAGAACGGCATTGGACGTTCTATCGACAAACTTCCAGATTGTTTACTTGGCGTAAAACCATGCAAGCGGCAATTTATGAAAATAAGGTACCCGCCCGCTTAGCTCAATGGGGAGAGCGCAGATCTATATATCGCATAGTCGCGGGTTCGATCCCCGGGCGGGCCGTATGTTCTCCGTGACGATTTAATAAAAGACACTGTGTCTGAAATCCACCTCGGATTCATGTGGGGAAGTTGACAGTTACTTGCAGATTTCGTTAACTGCCTGCCGTTACTTAACTGATATACTGTTGAAAAACGGCGTTAAACCCAAAACAAACAAACAAAAATAAGGCTGAATAACAGATAAAGCCACGTTTCTCCCCAAAGCGCCACCCGCAGCACGCAGACTTACACAAGTGTAGCACGTACACAAACATAGGAACACGCTGGGGCACCGCCTTGGAACGGCAAATTGGGGAGTTTTAACCACATTTTGTATGCACTTAACCTCACTCTTACCGTCACCATGTTCCAAAGTCACATGACAGTGTAAATAAACATTATCCCCGCCAGGCAAATCCCTAACACGGAATGGTAGCAAACGGCATGGCATATAAAACATACAAAATGCTCTTGGAAGGGCCATATTATACCACAAATGTGGCCTTTTCGTCAGAACTCTAGACCCAGTAAGAACATTGACCAGCGTACTATATTTAAGAAATAATATATCATAAACAGTGATTTGTCCATAAAATCATTTGCGAAAGAATTATATCAAACATTTATTGTGAAAACCTTGAACTTGTTATAATAATAAATATCCTTTACATCAAAGCATATAACATTTTCAGAGACTGGATTTTAATATATTTACAATTTCTGGTTGATTATGCTATGGGCAAATGTGACACGCTCTTATCAGTTTAAAAGTTTCAGCCATTTTCGCTATTTAATATTGCAGACATGCAGTTAATCATAAGACAAGAGTTTTGATACATATTGCCGATAAAATCACAAAGCCTTTAGTCTGGACGGCGCGAACGTATTATTCCCCTAGCGGAAAATATCCACACAGATGAACTAAATATTGAAATTTATCAGTAAAATCTGATTATTATACTAATGAGCTTCGAGTACTGTCAGTATTAATGGATTTGTGCGCAATAAGAAGGCTCTTTTCAACAATATTCTTGGATAGTTTGCAAATTATCACGTTTATTGTACTATTAACCTAGATGTCTTTATCGTAAACAGATTTGAAAGATTTCAGGACGTTGAGCATTGATAACAGTCGAGCAGTACATGTCTAGTAACAAAGCCATTATATTCCAAAAGACGTTTTCTCAGTTTGTAAAACATTAGGACACTGACGTACTTCCGCTAACTAACGTACAACCTATGGTATTAATATGCAAGTTTATATATTTTACGTTTTCGCTAAATGCATATCAGGCACGATACCTTAACTCCTAACGTATGCAGACATTACACCAGGTAGTTTGAACAGATATAACACAAGATTGATTGTACAGCATTAGTTTTTAATGTTGTATGAACATTGTTTTGAAAGTCAAAAGAAAGGTACTTTCCGAAATTCTATTGGTATCTATAGTATTAGTATAAATAGTTTCAGTTATATTTTATGTTTCCTTCTTGACTATACTCATAACCCATCTAATTTTGTTGATAGGGGATAAGAAAGAATTCAAATTTTCTATTATCATTTCTATCTTTTGCTCAATATATACTAATACCTTACTAGAAGTACTACGTAATTTCACTGAGATAGTAAAAGTGAAAAATACAAAAATAGACAGAAAAATTAGCTGACTTTATAATTATAAATCTTAACAAGTTTTTAAATTCGGAAAATAAATTATTCAGTAATTTTTCTAAATAATGACCAAGAAGGTAGAACTAATAAATAGAGGATATTTGTTTGTTTTGAGTGAATATGGAATGTATCTCACTGAGAAGTGAGAAAATTTCAAATATTTGTGAACATTTTCTCACTTCGAGGTGAGATATATTCAATATTAATGAAAAAAAAAATCTTTTTATTTTATTCTCTGTTACGTTGAGATGTGCATTTTGCAACAATTTTTAATCTCAGTGCGGGAAACAGACGCGCGTAAACAGGCATGACGTCAGACGTGTTATTACGTTAGAAAGACGCATACAACATAAAGTTCCATTTTATTTTATTTTTTGCTGCATAACGTTATGAAATTCTCATTAAGTAAAATAATTTGAATCGAGAAATATAATATAAAGAACAAAGAGCGACTACAATTTTCATCCTGTTTTAAGCAAATGATTTAAAATCTATACACAATGTATGAGAGGGCGGAGCTATATCTCTTACAGTGTGAAAATATAGATTTCATATTTTCACAGTGTGAGTGATGAGATATAAAAACATTTAACTGATAGAATACAGTATTTCATTAGTTAGCATAAAATAAATATAGATATTTTAACTATAGTTAACAACCAATATTAATCATTCAATCATTTTTTTAAAGAAGCCGGTGTCCTAAATATAACCACTCCAAAATAAAAAAAAAGTTCATCATTGTAAACATGTCTCTTCAGATCGAGGAGTTTTTATGATGGACTCTCCGTTTTTAGACTCGTTGCTGTATAAACTTGTCCTTTGGCTTTATTGGGTCTATTTAATATATCTGAAAGACCGACTTCAACGTAAGCCGATGCTAGAATGCATGAGGGATTTTGCACATTTCATAAGTCCTACATAACAAACTCAGTAAAACCGACTCGGCTATTTTTGTTTTGCTTGAGTGCGTTCTAGGCTTACAAAGGATCCTCTCATAGATGTATATATATTAACAACAGCAATGTGTAACTACCGTGATTCGGCCGTAAAAGGTATCCCTGTACTTGGACTCTGTGTTGTATTTCCTGGAATATTTAATTAAATATTGCTCCTCGAAAATGTGATACATCACACATATTCATATTGTTTATTATCTATTACACAAACTCATGGGCTTCAACCTTATGTTTAATAAACTATCAATCGATCGGTCTGTATGCGCCGGTACCAGTGAGCTTTCTGGTCCTGCTCTCATTCATTTATAAAGTCAGTCAAACCAAGTTTGCTAAAGTTTTGTTTGCTTGCGTTCTGTACCTCTAAATGCCCTCTTTTGTATAAATTTTACTTTTTACAAACGCGTTCAAAACAATATACGTTGGAAGCATACGATCTGATATTACAAAGTAACGGCTTCCGCGGCTTGGTTGTTAGGGTCGCTGACGTCGAATAACTTGCTCTCACCTTGGAGGGTTTGATTACTGTTCGAGTTGTCAAGTGAGGAAGCCGTTCAGTTGACCTTCTTCCTAGGTACCCACGAGAGAGTGAAATATGGACCGTAGACACACCCAAGGTTTTCTGTACCATTAAAAGTTGAAACGTCGCCATGTGAACTCATTTGTGTCCTAACTCCGCCAGAACAAAACATTACTGTCGAACAAAGTCAAATATTTCGTCTTAAACAGCCAGTCAAGGGAAGGAGTAGCAGTGGTCTTTTATGACAGGTTGTTGCTTAATATCGATTGACTCTGACAATACCAAAGACAAGTGGATGTAAGTACGAGTTTGACTGTACTTTAAATTGGGTAATATTTGCGATTGTTTTACTTTGAAATTCGCTAATATTCGCACAATACATTAGCATTTCCTCCAAATGAATAATCATGTACAAAAGTGTTTTCTTAACGATCGATGCATGTTTTGTTTTTTACTGAAATACATTCATGTTGTTTTAGTAAACATACTATGCTATATTTTTCTGCTTATTCTGTTATCCAGTACAGTCAGTTATATTTAATGTAACGCGCCTCCATCCATAAATTTCACGCAGAAGCATTTCGCGGAAGTGGACATTTTATATTTTAAATTGGTTCATACATTTCTCAACAGCCGACTCAACACTCCGTTGATATAAATACGCACCCTCCGCAACGTCTGCCACTGTGAAGAACATCATGCCACGTACTGCCGAGCTTTGGGGGATAATGACAAACTAATAGCCAAGTGTATAAATGCACTTTTATGGCAGTTTGAGGAAGAAAAATATACTTGGAAGTTAGCGTGTAATAGTGCAGTTCTTTATTTTGTTGCAGAGCCTCATATTACATGTAGAAGACTTTATCATTTTAAAGATTTCATTTTCAACTGACAATCATGTCTCCTGCATTAACGTAACAAAACAATCAGGTCCAATACACGTTTAAAGGAGTATTTTTTTCAATTTTGTCAACTGTTTTCTTACTTTAACAGTGACCGTTGTTCGGGCATAACATGTGAGTTTCTGATAAAATTTTATCCCTTAAATTGACATGACTAAACATAGTTTTAAATAAGCTGCTGTATCGCTAAAATCCAGAATCATTTGTTTACGTTTGTCACTAGAAATGCACACTAATTTTAAAAGCCAACCGGACTTCATTTATTATCGATGTTAAGGGCAACATTTATAAATGTTGGGGTGTGCTTGTCCACGAAATGACTGTCACTTCTGTTTGAAAAAAAAAGAAGATTTTTTTAAATATTTTTTTTAATTTCTTGACCATTTTAATAGTAATCCGTTGAAAGAAGAAAAGAATAAACATGTAGGTCTGTACATGCGATATATACAAATATGTTTGTGAATTAGTTTGCTACAAGTCTCTCACAACTGGGCCTGTTGAAAGAAACAGGAAATATGTAACATCCCTCCGTGCATTATTTCATCACGAGCGGGCACCTGGGTAGAACCACCGACCTTCCGTAAGCCAGCTGGATGGCTTCCTCACTAGCAAGTCTGTCGCCTACTAATAACATAATGTGATTCTGGTTGTTGCGGCTATGGTCTCTTATCAGTAACGTTACGCGAGCTATACCAAACCTACAGTTGAACGGTTTCTTTGAAATATAAAAGAAGTCAGAACATATCAAGCATGCCCATTTATTACATGTGTGACAAACGAAAACCCACGATAAACGCATTAAAATTTGACCACTTGCCTGTTTAAACTTTAAACAAACATTTAAACAAATTTAAATTACAGGTATACATGTATATACAAATATCATGAAGTCAGTGTGTAAACATATTTTGTGTGTAAAAATATTTCAAAACTGATTAAATCAATGAATAATGTTATATATGGATAACGTAAATGATCTAGAAAAGACCTTTTTACTCATTTCTTGCAACGACAGAAAATAGATCCAAAAAAAAGTTTTACTTTCATCCGAAACTGTCTATTCAAAAAGCAGTACACTATCGGGTTTACTGCACTGTTGAGCAGATAGGATCTTAGCGTCAAATTATAAACTGTTAACTGCACAGGCGTCATAGACTTTGTCAAATCTTTTTTAATGTACCGCATCGTAACAATAGCAAGATACGGAACAAAGGAAAGCACAAATATCAGTGTTACTATAAATAGAATCGTGGTTGTCCGCCCAGCTCGTATTTCCTTTCCGCCATGCCGTCTGACAGAAATATCCGAATGTGCCCGATCACGAATAGCTAATGGTTCAGCAATATCTGGTACTGGAGAATCTTTTCTTTCTTGTGTACGTGCCGAGTGAAAAAGTTTCGGTGAATGTTCAGAAAATGACTTCAAAAATCGTGTTGAAAATCGGCTTTTTGAATCCACGCTGACAGAGGTTCCGAATTTTAGTTTCCGGAAACTATCATCTGAAAAGTGTTTACGGCTGCAGACGACCCTTCCCACGAGAGCGTACATGATACCTAAACATAGTATCATTAGAATAATAATGATAAACATGTACAAGTTAAATATTAATGGTAACTTAGTTCCCACACTGTCATCAACGTAGCATGTTTTCAGAACAAACATGGTGTCATTTAATGGCGCAGGCAGAAGGATGGTTCTCGTGCCGTAAATAAACAAGGACGGCACTGCACTGATTATAGAAATTATAGTTACAGTGATGCAAATGATTTTTGAATGTTTGACAGTCATGTTTGGACGTAAGGGGAGGCAAACACGTCTGAACCTATCAACAGCGATAGCTATTAGCACACATGACGACGTATTGTTCATAAAAAACGTTGAAAACCTTGATATTTTACACAGGATCGGGTAGTCAAAACTGTAGAAGTTCCATATCAAAGACAATTCAACAGGCATGCCAAATGCACAGTTAATGAAATCGCAAATTGCCAAGGATATAATGAAATGTCTGGATGTTGTTTTAGTCATTTTCAGAAGATAAACAATTATCACGATGAAATTGCCTGGCATTCCCACCATCATCAGAAATGCTGTATATATGAATGAAGGCAGAAGAATTAAGAACTGCTGATGTTGCAGGGTCTCCATATCAGCTCCGTCTGTCATGTAGGTTATGTTCGACCTGTTATAACCGGAAGCGTCAATTTCACCGAAGGAATGTTTCGATAGGGATTCGGCGCTGTAGGACGGCATAGTGGCGTGTATTGATATATTTGCTGTACTATTAAAGTCCAAAATAGTGTGTATTAAACCATTCCGATGCTTATTCGAAATTCCAGTAACTCTGCGATCTGAAAGATAAGGAAAAAAGTCATATAGTTCATATATACCATTAGCTATTAGGCCTATAAGATTTGAGTCCCTGTCTATCTGCAGTGATTTCGCTCTATTCATTTGAAATGCACATTCTGTATTTATATCATCAGTGTAATAGTTGAAATATGCTAGCATTTTAGATCTGTAAAGTAAAAGGGTTCTCGTATAAGAATTATGAAATTTAGGCAAACGGCATGTTCAGAAAAACTTCCATATTTTTATAAACTTTTGCAAAGTATACTGGATGAAAGCTAAGTACAATTTCTGAATGTTCCAAAGAGCCTCGTTTTTATGACCAAAGTGTATCAAATTTATAATACTTAATCGGTATATTTGAAGGTAATCTGAAAGTAAGAAATGTGAACACTTCCTTTTAGCGTTATTCAAAATCTTAATGATGTATACTATCAATTATACCGTCAGATACTGATAGATACTAAAAGATAAAATAAATAATAGGAAAATATTTTATTGGTAGAAAGCAACCGTGTACAAATGTAATGTTTACCGTGCCAAAGTGTATCAGATAAAGTTGCCATAAACGTTGTCGTTAATTATTCCTTATTTCCATATATATCTTGCTTATTAAAAAGAAGAACTCTGTATGTTAACATCCATTTTCTTTCATTTCTTAGAGTACTGGCACCTTTACATGATATTAATTGCTTACGCACATGTCTTATTATTTTTGTACGGTATCAAAGGGCGGGGAGTACACGTGGGGTTTTATACATTTTTATACCTGGTATTTGTTGGTTTACACTTATTGTAAACATATGATAAATAGCAATAACATTAAATGTTGCAAAATCTTCCATGTGAGTAATTTATGTTTTATTTCCTGAGTTTACTCAAAATAATGATGAAGACTTCTCCTACGGAATTACTTGCGGGTCATTAAAACGTTATAGACAGCCCGGTGTAAAACATTTTCTGGCTCCTTGTCTAACGTGTATTGATAATATAAAGGTTCTTAAAATTGGCTTTTACTAGCTTTGTTTTTATAAACTGTCTTAATATCCAGCTTACTGTATAAAAGCAGTATGTCACGTGATTGTATTACACTTCGAGTGGGATGACATAATAATGATATTAAAAGTGCACGTGCTATCAAATTAGATTTGCCATGACCTATACATACAAGATTTGTAGTGAAGACATTTTTTGCTTTATGAGCGCAGTATTTCTACACAAAAAGAGAAACTAAAAATCAGACATCTGAAATTTTTCATCCATTAAAATTACATTAGGCCTTAAAAGTCATGACAGAAACCCGAAATAATATCTACCGTGTGGTATGGTATGATGCGGAGGTCATATTATGTACTGCCGCACCTTATTAACTTGCTGATTAAACATAGCAGGTGTTATATCTGAATAGAAATATACGCAAGGATAGTTCTGTCAGGTTGAAACAAATATTTTTTACAACGTGGAATTTTACTGAACCATATTTCTTTCAAAGCATCATCATATCCGAAGGAAAGTCAGTCGCTAATAAAATGATAGGGTCCTGTGCTTAATTGTTTTGTTAGTCTAATTGGGAAACATTGGTGCTCCCGTCAATCTCACAATGGCTTCTATGGGAAAATTGCATTTTTGATGACAATTCTGCATATAGAACTAGTCCCACGATATATATTTTAATGAAACTTTTCATAGTTTACCTTTTCTCTAGCATATAGCCAAATAAAGAGGTACTGCGCTTAATTTCGAACAATTCGCCGATCGTAATTGCTGCTTATTCTATGGTATTATTTTTATGTTGTTATTTCTTTACATCAATACCTATATATATTAAAAAATAACCTAAATATTGACAGGATAGTAGCGCTGAATGTGTACTTCTTTATACACGGGATATAATACATTTCTGACCCGTACAACGGTTTCCAGGCATTATTCCATGTTTTCTGAATAAATGACGTTAAGCCGTCACTCAATTAAACGTGCAGAACTGATTGGCCTGCCACACGAGCTATCAATTCTAGGTAGTAATGGAACCAGAATGTCAATAAGTTACTTAGTATCAATTCATCAGGTGTGACCGGTGTGAAGTTATAGATTTGTCATTGTTTGATTCAATTAACAATAACACTATCAAGAAATGTATTCCCAATAGGTCACCTGTAAATTCACCTAATATTAATAAAATAAATTTGTTTCAAACCATTAAATTTTGTTTTCCTTCAAAGGTATTTTTTTTATTTGAATGACAAAATAAATTGCTGATTGAATTAATTTAGGTTCAGTCGAAGTGCACTGAAGTTTTACAGATAATAATTTTGGCCTAATTTTTCTTTTCCGTAAATTATTAAATCAGTAGATTGGTGGCCTATTGAATTCGGCTCAAGCTAATGTTGCAAGACCTTGGTAAAATCGAAGGAAGCCGAATACAACCCAAACTAAGCTATTGTACATGTAACATTTACAGCGATTTCCTTTACGCAAAGACTGCCTCTGTGCGTTTGTTTATATGGGTAAGCTTTTTGTATGAAGGTTGATAAAAGTGAGGGCGTAACGTCCGTAGAATAAAGCCTGGATTCGGCGTACGGGAATGAAAATCACTTTATCAATTAATGGCAACCTATAAGTAAATTTATTACAATAGCAACGTTACTATCTTTCTAAAGTTGAAATATGATATTTAAACATGTGATACGCTTAATCATTCAAAATAATGGCGTAAAACCAGCTTGAAGTGGATCGCCTTTATCATGGGCAAATACATTGTATGTCAAAAACAAGCACACGGACCTATACATTTTATTTCACCATATTTTAGGCCATAATTTTTTTGCGACTGTGACAAGTTTTATTAAAATCTACATTATAGAAAAAATTCTATTCCTGAAAATGTTATGAAAATTGTGATTTTCCTATAGACTTCCATTATGAAAACTTGCGTGAGTTCCTAATTTTTCAAATCAGTTTAGCTAAAAATCCAGCGCACTATAAGGATCTTACATGCCTGCCTGTGTAAGACAGGGTTTTCCCTACCCGAGGGACAGTGTGTGGAATGGAAAACCGAGCGTTAGCGAGGTTTTTTATCCAGGCTGTCCTGAGGGTTGGGAAAACAGCTGTCTTACACAAACAGACATGTTAGATAATTTTTCTTGCCTATCACGTTCAAAATAGATCGTGGAGACAAATAGATTTGGGTATCTCCTAACATTATTTATATAATTTATGACGTCACAATAGTGCCAATACTATTTGACGTCACCAAAGTGCACGTTATTTTAGACAAGGTTTTTCCCTAGGGAAATACAGGAATATCTATCCCTTGCGCGTGCTCGGACAAATGTATACTTTCCCTGCCAGGTAGGCAAGAAGAGCCTATCTTTTTTTATTTGCTGAATTTTTTAAGTATATTCTAGAGGTTTTTAAAAGTCAGTAATTAGTTAAATACTACGTTGTAAAAAAAAATTGATCCGAACGTGCAGAACTACCTTAAATAATGTCTATACTCGTACAATATCAGAATTTAAGAATTATTGTTATATAATTCAATGATGCTATAAAACTCAACAATAAAACGATCTAATCAATAATATAACATTAACATTTAATTATATCGACGTTTCGGCGCTATCCTTTTTTCAGTGTCTTTCTTTTTATCAGATATTCATCTATAACACATCCCTAGATTTCTTGAATTTGATTTAAAAAAAATATTTCGGTACAAATTCTGTAGTCAGCTTTCCTGATATTTCACAGACTACAATATTTCTCCTTAGAAATAAATACTGCTAAAAGCTGTGTGCATATTTGTTACCGAAAGTAATTTACTTTGTTTTATTTTATGCTCTTCAGTGAAATACTGAAATTTATCAGTGAAATAAAATTGATATTTTCACTGTTTCAAACAGTGAAAATATCAATTTTATTTTTCACTGGTACGGAACTACACCTGAATGCGAAATAATATGAGTTATAAATGATAGAAAATTCCTTGCAAAATATTTTTCAGTAAAGGTATAAATGTATAAAATAAGCAGAAAATATATATCATGACGTCATAATGCGATGCACGTGACGTTGCACGGACAAACTGGACATGATTTGGTTAAAACCATTAAAGATGCATAAAATAAAGAGAAAATTGTTTGTTTGAGTGTAAGATAGAACAGAACAGAACATATACTTTATTCGATTTGTACAGAGTACATCATCAGTATAATAACAAATAATATTTCAGCTAATATAGTAATCACGTGGTACTTAACATCTGACATGTGATTTGGTTATAGTTTAAGTATCATGTACAGCATAACATTTAAAGATAATTATCAATAGAGGAATAGAGGATACACAAGAAAAATCATAACAGATATAAATTTATAAAGATTGTCGTCTGTTACATACATTTAACAAATGTATTTTTTACGTTACACGTCCACAGCAATATATTTTACGGTTTACAAGCATTACAAATACAATGCACTTATCATAAATACATAAAACAGGTACATGTATGTACACATATCTTGATTTAACTTACATCAATATGAAACGTTCATACATTTTACAAATGAATTTTACTTAGAACTTCACTGTAATATACTTTACAGATTACAGATACAATATACTTTTCATACATACATAAAACAGCAATATACA
The DNA here is from genome assembly GCF_021730395.1 of Mercenaria mercenaria. Classification (NCBI taxonomy): domain Eukaryota; kingdom Metazoa; phylum Mollusca; class Bivalvia; order Venerida; family Veneridae; genus Mercenaria; species Mercenaria mercenaria. The sequence continues at coordinate 73,390,712 of NC_069376.1, read as the reverse complement.
GTTCATACATGTATCTGTTTGCTAGCTATATCTATATTACATTACATTTAATATTTGGTTCCTACAGTTCAGTGCTTGTTTTATATAAAGAGATAAATTGAAAATAGTTTGTTTTTCTTGTTTCTGCATTAACTCTATAAATTTATACATGCTCGGTCTAACGTAATAATATTTCTTCATGTATTTTTTTCTTAAGGTTGTAAAACAAGGACAAACTAAGATAAAATGATATTCGTCTTCTTGAGTGTAAGATAGAAATATATTTCGCTCGTGAACGCCATAATTTACATTTTCACTCGTGGCTGCACCACTCGTGAAAATATTGCATCATAGTGTTCGCTCGGTGAAATATATTTTGATCTTACACCAAAACAAACAAATATCCTCTACATATATTTTCGAAAAAAAATGTCGATCTGATGTCTAGCTCCTTTGAAGAATCTATTATACCTCAGAATTTAAGAATCTATTATACCTCAAAATAACTTTTTTGTCGTCAGTATTGACCGGTAATAATAACCTGTTTGTTACCATTTATTCAAGCCTTTAGCAAGTAATATTACTCAATAGCTTCCAAATGCATAAAAATATTTTCGCTACAACGTTTTAAAGTTCCATAAGGCTTTATATTTAATGTTAAAAACAGATGAAACAGCTATCCAAATAGATGTTACGCAAGATCACATGGTTATAGAAATGCTTACGTTTAACTATGTACATTAACTGTTACAGCCACAAAGTGGGTAATCAAAAATAGATTCAGTAAAACGTTCAACAATATTCAAACCTTTGAAAATGTTTTTAAAAAATGTGTAATACTAACGTTAAATACAAACTGTTGTTACATGAAAGACAAAGCAGTAACTTCATTTCTGACAAATGTTTTTGTACTTGTCTGTAACAATCTAGATGGGTTTGTCAATGACAGCTGGGGCCGGTAAGCGACAAGAATTTTGTTGCACTGTCTAACATGTATTGCATTGTATATATAATATATACATTACTTTTTCAACATTCCATTGTCTGATACAGCTTGTAACAGCCGGGATTGGTGTACATTAAGGCCACTGTACTGACCTACTTATACCTAATAAATTAATGTCCACCAATATATACCTAATAAATTACTGTCCTATCTACACAAATACCTGCAACAGCTTTCGAGCATTTTATAAAAGTTGAAGAAATGTTGGCCTCTATTTAAACTAATGATATTATAGTTTCTTTTAAAGATACAAAAAGAGTTCCCTCTGTAGAAGGTTAGCCTCTATTGGCCCTCGGTCCTGAAATGTATACTGATTGTTTTATATATGTCAGGAATAATGTATGTCCCTGTATATGTACATTAACCATCGCGGCGGACTAACTAAAGTATTAACGTTTGTTGATAATATTCTAAAAGGATTTTTTTTCGCATTCTGATACGGCTTTTAAGGCTAGTTTTTATCCCATTAGATAGAATGTTACACATATCGCATAGATCAGTATCATGATAATATCTCTTTATCTCTCATTATATATTGTAACGAACTCTTACAGTAATCTGTCACGATATAGACAAATGAGATTAAGTAAATAGGTTTTAGCGTAAGTAAACATTTCTCTTAATGTGAAAATCGTATTATCATAGAGACACAAAATTACAGTTTTTACGGGCGAGAGTGATCTCCAAGATACTTTTACTCTAGTTCAACGGTAATAACGATAATTATTTTCAGCGTTATTTCATAAATAGAAAAAAAAACAGAACATGCAACAGATATCGATCGAAGGGGAGCGGTGGTCTAGTGGATAAGATGTCGGTCACTCAATCCAGGTGTCGTGGGTTCGAGCCCCACTGGGGTCACGACCATGACTTCAAATATGACAGCAGTACTGGTGTTCCAGGAAGCGGACTCGAGAGTAGTTCCAATAAGCTAAAAGCTTTCATGAAATTGGAGCTAAAACAAATTAGTATAAACTATCGTAAGAATTGTAAGCGGTTACCGTTGGTAGTTTAAAACATTCAAAATCGTATCAATTTTTACAGAGAAGACGACCAATATTTGAACAGTTACATTGGATAACGGTAACGCTTTTGGTAATATGGTAAAACAACGAATTCGTAATGATTTTGTTATTCGCCATAATGATGTATATTTATTTAACCAAACGTCAACGCCTTACGAAATTTATCTGGTCAACATAGAAAGAAATCAAATGTTCTTGCATATGTAAAAAGTTAAACATGCCACGAACGAATTGCAACACAATAGTTAACTGACAAAACACACGATCAAAATCTATTTCATTTGCATGAACAAATACCCATTTCACAAATAGAAACAAAGAGACATCGAGTTTAAAATTTATGTATAGCACTTGCATATTAGTTGAATTTTCTATTTGATTCTCTCGTGTTTTTTTTTATAAAATATTCCCAATAGGTCTTAAAACAAACACAGTTCCATTCAGGAAAGTCCATAAAATGGCATTTCGGTGTACCATAAAAAAACACACATTATCTATGAGATATTATTCTCTTTACACGTTCAAAAATAATTTTAAAAAATAGAGTTAGTTTAAAATTCCGTCCCTTAACTTATTTTATCAAATTAATAAATGAATAGTATAAATCTATATTATTAGATATGCGTTTCCGTTACTTCTGTAAATATGTATTAATCATTATAGATTTGGAAAATAAAACTTGACTGAGTTTTGAATAAAATCATAGAATTATGACATACATTTCTTTCGTTATACTAAACTGTTTCTTTTCCAAATTTTATTGCGTTGTAAAAACATTATAAACTGTACCTGTTTTTTGTATTCCGTATGTAATTTTATTCCTTCCCTTTGTCAATTACACCACTCCTTTGAAAGTTACCCGTTAATGTCAACCTTCAAATAACATGTATTTCCAAATAAAATGTTTCAACAGAAAGAAAATTTCAGTACCTATAGAAATAACGTAAACATCCTGATTGATGTATTCCTTCAAATTGATTGAAATTCCGCCTTACGCTAGTTATGGGACTGGTCTGTTACAATTCACTCTCAGAAAATATTCCATGAGCATTAAAACGATTTCATGTAATCGATTCTCTTAGATACAGCCGTAAACTAATTCTTTAGCCTCTTTAGTCATTGTATGTTTCTTTTTCATAGCCAGCCATCCAAAAGTTTAAACGATTTGAACATATCTGAGACAATATGGGAGCAATTAGTCAGGTATCAATATACTGCACTGAAATCTCGGGGGAGACGTGAAAATCCGATATTTGAAATCCCAGAGCGCAATTAGTGATAACATACGTAACGAATAACGTCATTTAAATAGGAATAAAGTAATTACTAATTACCGTAACCAGTAATATTATCGCGGGTTTAGAAATTTTATTACTCTACATTTAGCACACAATATGAAATTTCTACTTAATCAAAATAAAGAAAACTATAAAATTTTACGTAAACAAGTTATTAATCACATTTTAAGCTGGGTGCGTTTGAAAATAAAGCAAACGAACATTAAAATTTCTGCTAAATTTAGTCTGTTTCGAAAGTATCGCTTTTCGGCGGTGTCGCTAAATAAAGCGTATTCAGATGAACCACTCAATGGTGCATTGATTATTAAAAGCTGTGATCAGGGTTCCAAGTTGTTTATGCCATAAACGTAAAATGAACTTATGGTTTACCGGGTAATTTTCTTTTATTGAGAATTAGATAAAATATGCCAATATTAAGTACAAAGGTTGGTAGACAGATGTGGCAACTAGTAAAAACAGTACTTATTACGTCACGTAAAAGTTATATTTCTAACACAATAATTTGTTTAAAAAGTATGTTCACAAAAATGCTTATGAACTATTTACTTTAATATAAACAAAAGCGCATGTTATAAGAAATTTATACTTTACCTAATTCAATGACTAGCAGTTATACCACGACACCATTTTATAAGAACACTAACTACATTTGCATATTTTTTTTTATTTTCTAAATAAAATAAAGGCGAAACATTTCAGATGTCACACAGGCCAAATGGATTTTTGTTAGTATGCGATAACCTACTTCTCGTACACCTGCAATTCTAAAAGAAACTGTGTTCGATCCAAACAATTGGTGCAAAAATTATCTCAATATTGTTTGAGGTTTTACCATTCACCTCGTCTGGTTATAAAACGTTTTTTCCCATTCTTTTCAAAGGTGCGAGTATTTGATCTTTTTATCATAGTGCTGTAAGAGTGGAAGAGTGTTTTTCAACACATAGTATACGATACCATGAATTCCACGGCCTATAAATTATAGCTGAATTAATGACGATATCGTCCCTTTTAATACTAATGGTAATAATAATAGTAATGATAATGATAATAATAACATTTATTATCATAATCAATGATATAACTAAACAAGAGCTGTCGGAGGACAGCAATACTTGACTATTCAACAGCCTTGTCAATTGAATGAATATTAAAGTCCAAAAAGGGGCATAATTTTGTAAAATTGCAACAAAGGATTAGGAACATGTACAATGCATATCAGCGCAAGACAATGGACAATTGTGTGAAATTTCAATTCATTCCCATTAGTGGGTACTGAGATACCAGCTTACATACAAAACCTTAACCAAAAATTTCTAAGTCCAAACAGGGGCATAATTTTGTAAAAAAATGCAAAGTACAGTTATGGAATATGTGTAATGCACGTCAGATCATCATGGTGAATTAATGGGTACTGAGATACCAGCTTACATACAAAATTTTAACCAAAATTTTCTAAGTCGAAAAAGGGCATCATTTTGTAAAATAAATAAAAACAAGTGAATGAAGTATTGCCATGCAATACAAAGTCCCCTACTGGAAGGCACCTAATTTTCTCTACTGCAGTATAACAGTATGAACTGATATCTGTCAATGATGTATAAACATTATTGTACTACATATACAATATGTTATAACAACACACTTGGATTAAAATGTGCATATATAAAAACCCACAGTTGTTTTCATATTGAATTTTTTTGGCTGATTATAAAAATGTTATCATGTAAGTTATTTATAGTAACAACAAAGGGAAATTAATCTTTAAAAAAAAATCTATATAAGTCCACAAGAAACTCTTTACCAGGTAGAGATAGGTCAAAATACACCTAAACATTGGATGTAACATGCATGCTGTACCACAGAAAAGTGGTCTCGATTTTTCTCTACCGCCAGTAATAAAAAAGTTACAATAAAATCTATTTATAGTAAAACAAAGGGACGTAATTCTAAAAACAAGGGTGCCTCATGGTGGTGAACATTTGTTCCAAGTTACATCAAAATCCCTCCATGCATGAAGAAGAAATGTTCCGTACAAAGTCATTCTTGAATTTGACCTTTGACCTTTAAATATGACCTTGACCTTAGACCTAGGGACCTGGTTCTTGCGCATGACATGTTGTCTCATCCAGGGGAATATTTGTGCCAACTGATATTTAAATCCTGCTTTGCATGACAATGTTATAGACCGGACAGGAAAAAAATCCTCTTGACCTTTGGTCTCAAAGTGTGACCTTGACCTTTAAGCTAGGGTACTGGGTGTTGCGCATGACACGTCATCTCATCATGGGAAACATTTGTGCCAAATAATATTAAAATCCCTTCATGGATGGCACAGTTATGGACGGGACAGGAAAAAAACTCTGTTGACCTTTGACCCCCAATTGTGACCTTGACCTTTGAGCTAGGGGTCCGGGATTTACGCATGACACGTCGTCTCATCATGGGGAACACTTGTGCTAAGTGATATTAAAATCCCTTAATGAATGTCAGAGTTATGGACCGGACACGAAACAGACCCTGTTCATGCTATGTTAACATTTGACTGCTTAGTGTGACCTTGACCTTTAAGCTAGGGGTCTGAAAGTTGTGCACGACACATCGTCTTATTATGAGGTACATTTCTGCCAATTAATATTAAAATCCCTTCATAGATGGGAGAGTTATGGACCAGACAGGAAAAAGCCTTGTTGACCTTTGACCTCCAATTGTGACCTTGACCTTTAAGCTAGGGGTCCAGGTTTTGCGCATGACACGTCGTCTCCTCATGGGGAACATTTGTGCCAAGTAATATTAAAATCTCTTCATGGATGGGAGAGTTATGGACCGGACAGGAAAAAAGCCCTGTTGACCTTTGACCTCCAATTGTGACTTTGACCTTTGAGCTAGGGGTCCGGGATTTGCGCATGACACATCATCTCATCATGGGGAACATGTGTGCCAAGTAATACTAAAATCCCTTCAAGGATGGGAGAGTTGTGGACCGGACAGGAAAAAAGCCCTGTTGACCTTTGACCTCCAATTGTGACCTTGACCTTTGAGCTAGGGGTCCGGGTTTTGCGCATGACACGTCGTCTCATCATGGGGAACATTTGTGCCAAGTGATATTAAAATCCCTTCATGGATGACAGAGTTATGGACCGGACACGAAATTGCGGACGGAGGAACGGACGGACAGACAGACGGACGGACGGACGGAATGACGGAAAAGTGCAATCCTATAGTCCCCGAAACTGGTTTTCAACCAGTAGGGGACTAATAAAGTTAAGAAACTTGTGCAGTGCATGTCAGATCATCCCAGTGAACAAGTATGTGAAGTTTCAATCCATTCCCAATAGTGGGTACTGAGATACCAGCTTACATACAAAAGCTTAACCGCGAACGAGAAGAAGAAGAAGATACAAAATCTTAACCAAAAACTGCTAAGTCGAAAAAGGGGCATAATTTTTTAAAAATGTTTGTAAAAATGGAAAGTAGAGTTGTGGAACCTGTGTATTGCATGTAAGATCATCACTGTGAACAAGTGTGTGAAGTTTAAATCCATTCCCATAAGTAGATACTGAGATACCAGCTTACATATAAAACCTTAACCAAAACTTTCTAAGTCGAAAAAGGGCTATAATTTTGTAAAAAAGCAAAATAGAGTTATGGAACCTGTGCAATGTAAGTCAGTCCAATAGCTCTACCTATTCTTTGAATAGTCGAGCTGAAAATCATTCTAACATATTTCTGTCTTTCTAGTTACCTTCGAAAGTTTTAAATGTACACAGATCTTGTTTTAAATGTCAATACATTTCTTGTAAACCGGTCCGAGTGCTGTGTGTAGTATTGGGTTTGTTGTGGTAAAGGCGGGAGAAGTAAAGGGATATGTATGTGGAACCGAGAAAACATACAACATTCCGCAAGTGAATGCTTTGAAACAACAAACAAAAGAAACAATATAACCATAATTAATGTTCGAATTAATGTTCAACAGACTGAGTACACATGATGTATTCGGCAGTATACGTGATAGATCAAATATCGAAACACGAGAATTCATATAAGATAGCTAAGTGTCAGTGCATATGTAACGTTATCCACATTCATAAAGGCCCGAAGTCAGAGGAAGGTTAGTGTTTACCCTCACAGAACACTCGATTTCTCTCCTGTCATGTACTTAGCCTTTGCTGTGATGTATATAGTATGCAAGACATATTTCTATCAACAAAACATGAGATATTTTAGCCTCAGACAAAATTCATTTATCTGTTTATTGAATGGCTTTCCCGCTTGATCGGTGCCTTCTGTGATATGTTTATGACCCTCTCATCGAGTGGAAGCCAAAATATCCACTTTTGGTTAGAAACAATCAGAATATTGTTATCAGCATTTAATGACGTCACCATGTAACATTACATAGAATTATACGTATAATAGGCATATATCCCGGCTATTTCTTACTTTGCTGTATTTTAATGAGACAAGACTGACAATATTAAATTATTTCCTTCCAGTGAAAGTATCTAATTAATTAGTTTGCTCTGATTTCCCACCTTGTCAATAAATTAACTTGGATTGAACTGTGATGATTGAACATGTACCAAGAATATAAGCAGTGTGTGAACAAAGGAATTATATATACTTTACTGTTTACTTGCCATCTTGGTACAGAAATTTTATTCTACTATTTAGGTGTTTTTCCCTATGATTATTCGTGAAGTAACTGCAACATAATCAGAGCGTTAGCTTAAATAGATAAGAGAAAAAACGTTGCCATGACAGGAATGAAAAAACATGGCATGAAAATTGATTATAGTCAATGAATATGGTACAAATTGGGGATAATGTATACAGACTGACAAAATGCATGTGTTGAATATAAACATATAGCACAGACTATGAATATACCACCCATGACAGCTATGATGGTTTTAAAGGCATCTTGTGTGCCTAATAAAACGGTATAAAACTTCAAATCAAAATAGAATTTGCAGCAATGCCTCTGAGAGTTAAACAGTGGCTTGTTAATTAAGTTTGTGTTCTATACTGTTTATATAGCAATTGCTGCGGATCGTGTTAGAATTAACAGTAAAGACCATTTCAGATAATGCTTGAGAGAATTTGCACATTTCATACTATCTCACAAACAGACTTAATCAAACTGAGTTTGCTATTTTACGTCCTTGAGTTCTATGCTTCTGAAGGAATCTTCTTTAGATCTGTCAACAGTTATTACAGTCAAACTATGTTCGCTAGAGCTCGACGGGACAAGCAACATGTGTTCAAGTTATCAGTAGGACACGCCAACGTGAAGTACACATTATATAGAGCTGAGTTCGAGCCAAAAGGAGTAAGCGAATAATCCGAAATCTAGTAAACAAAGTTTAACTGTACCAGTCTGTACGCGCCATAGATTTTTTCTACCTGTACTGTTCATACAGACAATCAAACGGGCAATCAAACAGCCTTTTTTAAATAGTGTTAGCCTGAAAACGGAAGTTTTAGAAGATCAGACATGAAAAAGATCGCTTTTATAAATGAACAAAATATCAGAGCGTACGAAAAATTAAGCTCATTCTATAGAAATAGCTTTAGTCGTTTTGAATTTTGCCGGTCTCAGATGCAATAAATCTACACGAGATAATTTATTTTACTTTTCAAATTCATAATTATCACCGAAAAATTACAAGTTTGTATTAAAAGGTAGCAAAAAATGGCGAAAATCTGACGTTTATAACAAAAATGCACTTATTGACCTTTGACCTTGAGCTGTGACCTTACTTTGACCCTTAGAAGGCGACAGCCCCCCTGAAATTTTTCCAATTTTTATAAAGTTAACAAAGAACATGGCTGTCGGGCATTTACAAAAAAATGACATCAGAGGCAATTTCTAGGCCACTTTTCTGGATATATAGGCAGACTACATGTAAACATTTACAAACCAAACTAAAACAAAAACTCTTCAGATTGATCATCTTGTTTAAATGATATGTTCCGCGGGAAAATAAACTAAAGACACAGATACATAACAAAAAACAAATGTGAGAAAACGTTATCAAAAAGGCGTATTCCTGCACTGCCAAGTACAGTATATTTCTTTGGATTTTTGTAAGAAGCCAAGTTTGAAATTCACGTACATATAAAACTAGAAGAGATAAAACAGCGAAATCGCCTATACATGAATCTACGATAAAATATGGTTGGCTGTTACATTTCACCCCCCTATGACTGTAACATAAGAGATTCTACTTCAGTTCCATTACATACGAATTATTTCAGGGCCAAACGGTTGAAAACAGCATTTCAAAAACATAAATATAATAAAAAGTCATAATGACTTATATGTAGGTCCATAAAACACGTTCTTATCTCTACGAGCGAATTCAATTAGCTTAATTATGATTCAGCGGTGACGTCATAAATGTTTGACATAAAAGTATGACGTCATAATGATGTGACGTCATATAAAAGTCAAGCTCGTCACTCGTAACACAGGGTTAACTCGCCTAACTTGATGATTATGTTCATAATTAGTTTGCGAGATGTTAGATTACTAATTTATGAATACTTCTCAAAATTCTGATAAAAAAGAAACAAATATCTATACGTTCCATTGGCTATGCAACACTCTCTAACCATAGGGGGGAAATTGTAACAGCATATGACCCGAATGACGTATTACGCTGAAAATGTAGTACTGTAAAATGCAAATTATTTGCGTTGTTAGAATCGAAATAATAAATATGTTCCAATAATTTTATCAATTAATAGAACATGGGCAGTCGTTTGGATGCGAATAATTAAATCACTCGTGCTACGCACTTGTGATTTAATTACAACGCATCCAAACTCCTGCCCATATTTTATTAACTGATAAAATATAGGAACAGATTTATTATTTCTTAATTAAAAATCTATTCCAGTGGTTTACGCATGTGCTGTAGTAATTTCAGGAATGTGTGGGCGTTTAGAATTACCATCTAAGTACAAAAATTATGCGATATCAAAGTTCAAATGTAGATATTAGATAACCCCAACTGTTATGTTGTTTTTATTTTCATTCCATTAGCATGAAAATGGTACTCTTCATATTTTTGAATCAGCTAAAATATATTTCTTTGCACATTAACGTTAGGCTATTATAAGGACTGGTAACCGCTCTTCAAGTGTTTTCAATATTTACAATTTTGTAACTACCGGTATTTGTTTATGTTGGTTCTATAAATGTCATAACTTCCAAAAGGCTTAATAATTGTCAGTGAATTTGAAAGTACATCGAATATTATTTGTATTATTTTTATGACTGTGAATATAGGGGTAAGCATGTTTGTTTTCCTGTTACAACGCCTTTAGATTTCCGAGTATTTGCTTGGTGACAGAACCAGGTAGAGCAAATGTACCGATGTATCACGAAGGAATCTGATGTTATAAAATGAAACAAATGTGAGCTAATGCTATTTTAGCCTTAAACGTGTAAAAATTGATACATTGTTAATTAAATTCAGTGCGGAATGCTAGAATGAACTACCTTTATATAAAAATAACGTCTTACCCTTATATAAAAAAATGAATAAACCCCATAATTGTCCCACTTCACAAGCTATAGACGTCTTAGCCTGACATATTCAATCGACAGTATTTGTTTATTATAAATCCATCGTTTTGAATATTTTAAATCTCCTCTTCATACTCTTCTCATCATGTAGGAAGTTTTTACACATCTTAGTTACTATCGAACCACCATAATTTATCATTTTGATTAGCTGAACCATCATCTGTCAGTAATTATGGATATTTCACTGCACGTGCCTTAATGTTACTATTATAAAATATTCTAAAGCAAACTTTCTGATGTTTTTATATCTTCTTTTTTACATTTTAATTTGTAAAACATCCGAAAGACTAATGTGTCAGTTCCAAGATGCTAGCTTTCTTTTCACAACGTAATCAAGGACATCCTGTCTGAAACCAGGTGTCAGATGTGTAAATTGTTACGATCTGATCCGTTTTCAACTTTTGTTTTGAACAGGAAGTGAGAGTGTGGAAGCAAAGCCAAAAATTATAAGATTCAAAAAAGAAATAGCGTGCTGAATTTTCAGAATAAAATAATGCAAATATCGCATTAAGAGCTTCAGTGATAGTTCTTGAAATATTCTATTTAATTACAAATACAAAAAATATGATGATAAATGTCTGACCGATAGTAAAAAAGGAAAGAAATTACATCAAATCAAAGACATGGTGTATAGAGTAACTAGTTGAATTCCTACAGATCTGTTCTGTTTTGTTTATTACCGTACATGTACTGTGTACACTTATAATGTGACCAATATTTCAGTTATTCCTCTAAAATGGTCCTATTTAACCATCAACGCGTGGACAAATTAATATAAATATATATCATATAATGAATTATCACCAGTATTGAAATCATTTCTTTAGGAGCTGGAGAAGCATTCAATATATGTAAGTGTTACTTTCAGCAGTATTTCAGTCATGTAATGGCGGTCAATTAACCTAATTAGTGTTTCTGGAGTCTCAACAAGTACTAGCCTTTTTCCCCGCAAGCAACTGCCAACTTCTCCATATGATTCAGAAGTGGAGGACGAAATTACTCCTGACAATGTCTATTATCAAATCATCATGGAGAATATACACCTCTCCCGGGGATCGAACTCACGAACCCGCGATCCTTAGATCTGCGCTATCCTTATTGACCTAAAATACTTGGTTGTGTACATGACAGTAAAGTGATTCCTTAACTGTTTATGTAAGCGTTATCAACTGTGCGTACATTCATTGAGCCATGACAGTTCAAATAAGGAAACCTAAAATAAAAACGTCACATAATAGATGCAACTTGGTGCTGGTCTCTATGTGGCAAGTACTGCCGTCTGCAGTATTAATTGTCATGAATTGCTGTCATTAATGACGTCACAAACCTGATATATAATATCAACATATGTTCATATTGAAAATATTGACGGATGTTCCATTTCAACTAAAGATGGTTGAACATTCAGAATATGATACTTTGAATTTCTGCTATGATGAATTTACTAATTAATTTAAGGGTTACTTTATTGTTACCCTTACGGCTAAATAAATATAATTCACGCTATGATCGTTTTTATGTTTTGTTATAAAAAAGTAATCATTTAACATTGTGTCGAACATTCACTCAAATCTGTCAAAATTTGGCGATAAAAGAAAAAAATAACAGGTGTGGAGTTAAAAAAAGTCGTCGAGTATATTATTAATAAACGCACCATTTTGCTTCCTTTAGTACCTTAGAAGTCATTTTCAAAAGTTTATTTCTGACCTTGACATGTCTGTGACCTCAAAATTACCTTTAAATAACCCTTGGATACGACAATACCGAAAGTATTTTTGCAGTTGATCCACATATATAGGTTTGCAAACATGTCAATTATAACACACTTTGCCATCGTATGCCACTTTTCCCAGATATATATTATTCTATATGATATAACATAATATATATAATATATATTTTTAATATTATCATCAGTTTTATTTAGAAAATACTAAAGGGCGTTGAAAAACAATATGGTAATAAGGTACAGTTACCTGCCCTTCTTTACCCAACTAAAGGAAGTGTATCCGAGAGAAAAGAGGTCCCTCATTTCATGATGGATTTGATTGTAAATAGATATCCTGAGCTTCTGAAAGTGGTCAAATTTTATAGATCTGATGTAAATGAAGAGAAAGTGGTAAAACATTGCTGGAAAATCATGTTTTTTTTGGCAAATGACTGTCTGCGGATTTGTACAAAAAGTAGGCTGAACCGCTTCACTTTGTAAAAATGCAATACACTATTCATTCTGACAGATGTGAGGAGAAAAGTAGCAGGTCAACAGGTCACTTAAAAGTGATTTTTGTGTTTCTCTCGGATAGATTTCTAAAGAGAAGGTTTTTGCATTTGTCTTCAGAACATTGTGTCAAAGCCTTGCATTGATATATTTGTATGTAACCCTATGGGAAATTAATTGTACTTTTGGGTCTGATATGAATGCAGAAAATGAACCGGTGTCCATGTTGGAAATTCTATACAAGCTTTATTTCTGCTTGGAATGAGCTGAAACTTCATAGACAGGTTGTAGATATATTCTAAACATATACAATTGATTATTTAATCACTTTGGCTAAAATGTTTCAGTTTTATGAGGTTTGAAGTTGAATATATGCCCTCGGCCGAGGGGGGAAATTAAAAAAAAAAAAAAAGTTACTTTCACTTTTGAAATGTTCTAAATATAGAAAGATGTTGTGTAGCAGCCTCATTTTGAAATCCAGACCTGAAATGGAGGGCTTTTTTCAAAAACATGCTGAAAAATTACAAAAAAAATCTGTGGCGAGCCAGGATTCCAGTTGCCGTCTATGGACTGGTGCCACCAAACAGGGCCATTATATATATGGAGTTATCAATGTTAAATTACCTGGCCGGGATAGATGGTCTACTGTAACTGTACATAGGTTCAGTTACATGGTGTCCGACAGGATCTTGGTTTTACCCGAGGGGGACGTCTCACACCTGTGCCACCAACCTCTGTGCATTTACCGAGACCATCTATCCCTTGAGCCCCACCATATTAACTGTATGCGACAGAGGTGCAAACACACTGGACATTGTGTAGGGCACAGGCCATACAAGGACTGTATTCTTTAATGGTATGCGTACTATTTGAATGTGTCCGAGCCATGTTTGAAATTAAAATTGTCATGAAACCAACACTGATCCCTGTAGAGTGTGGCCTTTCAAGGTGCTGTATGTACACTGGCTGCAGATTCTCTTACACAAGTGCTGTGCACTCACATGACCTTTATGTACTAAGATGACCTATATGTTCTTAGTAATGTACAATATTATAGCTATATTATAATCCTCATTGTTTCACGTAAAGACAGAGTCGGCACATCTCGTGATCAGCTTATTTAGCCCGATAAGTCAGCTAATTTAGCTTACTCGGTGAATTTTTACTTGATCGGGATTTGACAAGAGCAATAGAAAAAGTACAGTTTATAGAATAACTTTCTCACTGGACAACACCGGAATTATATTTACATTTTCAGATTTTAGATTAATTGAATGTATATATCTTGACTTGTCGTTATAGGGTATCCAAAAAAAAATCTTCATTTCATAGAGAAAAAGTCAACACAGTATGCAGTTTCAAATATTTATTTATTTATTTATTTGTTTATTTATTTGTTTATTTATTTATTTATTTATTTATTTATTGAATGGTATATATCACTATTGGTTCATTTTGCAGGTACAGTCTTTGCCTCAATCACCTCACATAGAGTAAGAGTGGTCAACATTGTCTCCCCTGGATGTGGATGGCCTTGGATCTAGCTGACCTTTGCTGTAGTCCGATGTAGTGGTATGTGTCTTTTTATACTCTAAATATTCTTTCAGATTTCTTCCTTGGTTTAGTAATTTCCTGCGGATTGTTTCAGGTTTTTGTTGGTACACCTTCATGTACTTTTCACTACTGTCCATTTGTTTCAGATAAGACCTAGTCTTTTTTGAGAGTTTCACCCCAGAGTGTTCACATTTCTGTATAGCAGAAGTCCCAATACCATTATTCAGTCTGTGCACAGTGGATGCCAGCCGGCCACCAACATTCCTTCCATAGTTAACATTCTTCGGCAATGACGTACTGATTGATCGGTTCACTGCCTCACATTTCTTTGTACTGGTGAACAGACGCATTGTTTCAATAGCAGAGACACTCAGTTTCATTTTGATGATTTCTTGTAGTATAACTCTGTCATTATTGTCCATATTCAGGTTGGTTATCTGGTAGTGATGCAGGAACTTGGACCTCTGCCACCTGGAGTTTGAGTCGGAACCAGAGCATACCTAGGAATGACGGGCACACTTAGAGCAGTCTCCATCATAACAAGCCACAGTCGCATCCAGGACACTTGGTAAGACCTTCTTGATAGCATTGATGTCCCCGGCCTTTTCCTTCCATAGTGCTTTTAGAGTCAGACTACAACGGGCTTTAATGTCTGCACTGAAGGCTGTTTGGTAATCTTGCTTCTGTCTGCGGGTTGAGCCAGGAAACATCTCTGTACTGAAATTTGCTCTGTAGCACTGACGGAATTGAGCTTGTCCGACATGTGTTGGATCAGCCAGTCTTTCTACCTTCCACATTGGGTTTAGTGCCTTAAGTGCTGCATCCACGCCCTTAGCTGATCTGGAATCCCCGTCTGCTGTAACGCATTTGATCAAAGTCCCTTGTAGTGCTAACTGGGTGCCGATAGATTTCCCCATTTCATACCCTGACAGAGGGGCATGTGTCTCATAGTTTGCTGTGCAGTCTGCATACCCTCCAGGACAAGTCACATTCATTCCTTTACCTTTCAGCCAAGCACCTGTCCAGCACAGTTTATTTTGAACACAGGCAGCTATAATAAACTGTTGGGAGGTCATAGTCTCACATGCTAAACCGATAGCCTGAGAGGCATTCTGTCCAGGCTTCCTGCGGCTGGCAATGATCGGTGAGTTGTACCGTCCGTCCATGGCTATATTTATTATGTTCTCATCGTTGCCACGTTTCCTGTTTACTTCTTTGAGCATCTGCACCTTCTCACTCATGTCGTTATTGTTCAGGTTTGTCACAGCTGTGGCAACTTTGTTAGAAGACTTTTGCATACTGCGACTGGATGGTGGTGGTATGTCCATACATGCTGCCAGATACCGGAACCTTGTATTACCAATCGGAGTGTCCTGTAGACCAGTGGCCAGTCCTATATTTGGAGCTGCTGGGTTAGGTCCAGGCTTGGGAGAGATGACTTCCTTGTACATGTTCTGCTCAGGTGCAACATAATTACAGTTCGAGCATTTTAGTGTAACCTTCCAGCACATACCCCATTTCTTCTCTCGAGCAACTTCGAAGTCTGGCTGTTGGCATTCCGAGTAGTTCATATGGCCTTGAATAGCTGTGTTGAATGCCTGTGTCATCTTTTCATTGTCTACTAGTCTCATGCCTTCACATGGTTTTGAATTCTTTCCCTCTGATTTCAGGTCAGTGTCGGTGTTTGGTTTCGGTCGTAGCAGCCGTGGAGCTCTGGAGAATCCCTCACAGTCAGGGGTGGTTAGTGTTGAGCCGTCTGCAGACATCTTGGTCACCAGAGAGAACTCGTCGGTGTTCATCCGTGAAGTGGAAGGCTGTATTTCAGGTTCATTGTCATCGGAAGAGGACACAGGCAGTTTCAAGCCTTTGTTCCAGGGAGTATAACCCTTCTGGAAATGTGTTTTCTTGCGAGATTTTTCACCTTTTCTTTTCATTGTTGTTTGGATCAGTAATGAAGCAAAAAGTGTTATGAATAGTGTGGCTAAAAATTACCATATTTATAGTGAAAACCTGTGTATTAGACAGAATAAGACATGTGTGGCATTTTTGGCAGGACACAGGACCCCGTATATTGAAACAGGCCTCTGTGACAAGAGGTGTGAACGAGAAACTTGTGAATTCAATTGGGAGAAATGACATTCTTTAAGGAGCTGTATATTGTACAGTGTTTGACATGTACCCTAAAGTTGCCTGTCACTTAATGGGCATACAAGTGTTCTTTAAAATGACACAATATATCGCATATACAGGTTTTCTGATTATTTGCTGACTATTGACATTTGACTGTAATGATAAAAAAAGTGGGTTCTTTTTTTCAGAAAGATACTTTCTGGCAGAATTTAACATACGCATTAAATCATGTGTGTTTTCAGATTACCATGAATGCAGAAAGAACAGCATTTTTTATTTCATTCAATTATTCCTACTTTTAAAGACGATATTGCAATTTTAGTTTTTTCAATGCTGAAATTGTCATTCTCAGAATTGTAGCAAAAATAATGTTTTCACCTGTCATAGCTATATTGCTGGCATTTTTCATATGCATGAGTTAGAATGTCCAAACTTCACCGGTTGTTTGCTGATATATTAGATATGAACACCACGAAATATTATTTGGGTTCGGCAAAGATTTTGGGTTAAATAGGTAATAAGGTACAGTTACCTGCCCTTCGTTACCCAACTAAAGGAAGTGTATCCGAGAGAAAAGAGGTCCCTCATTTCATGATGGATTTGATTGTAAATAGATATCCTGAGCTTCTGAAAGTGGTCAAATTTTATAGATCTGATGTAAATGAAGAGAAAGTGGTAAAACATTGCTGGAAAATCATGTCTTTTTTTGGCAAATGACTGTCTGCGGATTTGTACAAAGAGTAGGCTGAACCGCTTCACTTTGTAAAAATGCAATACACTATTCATTCTGACAGATGTGAGGAGAAAAGTAGCAGGTCAACAGGTCACTTAAAAGTGATTTTTGTGTTTCTCTCGGATAGATTTCTAAAGAGAAGGTATTTGCATTTGTCTTCAGAACATTGTGTCAAAGCCTTGCATTGATATATTTGTATGTAACCCTATGGGAAATTAATTGTACTTTTGGGCCTGATATTTAGACCAATTTAGATGTTTATATGAAAATAAAACGAGTGCACAGCGGTACAGTTTATTTGTAAATGCACTCATTTGACCTTTGACCCCATTATACTGTAATGAAAAACCCTAGAAGGCGACAGCCCCTTTTAAATTTCATGTTTGATCCTAAGGAACACTTTTATAATAATATCCGAGCATTAACAAAAAATGCCATCAGAAGTCACATTTTCCCTATATATTGGCAGACTAATGTAAAAGTCTATAAAATATCTAAGAATATTACAACTACAGTGTTTCTAAAGTTCAAGTACGAACAAATATAAAGAGAAAATTGTAAGTCTTTTTTCGTATATATATTTTCACCCTTCCGTAAATATGGGCAGATTCTTTTCAATTCCAGTACCGTTAGTCTGCCCACTCTTACGGTTTTACGGTCTTTTACGGATTGAATCTAAATATCAAACGTATATCTGCCCACATCTACGGTATAATATATATATATATTAATTCATGAAATTGAGGAATAAATCAAATATACAAGCTCAAAAGGATTTGGCTATTTCCTTAAAACCTTTTTTTAATATATATATATATATATATATATATATATATATATATATATATATATATATATACATTTTTTATATGTCTGCCCTGATGATTATGATATGAAACCGGTAGGTAGACAGAAATACAGATAGAGGAAACCCATTGGATGTTTTTCTTTTATATATATATATAAGAAAATACAGAAAACGAAACCATGAACGGAATGCCTTTCAAACACACTGGATCCTAGAAGGATGCAAGAACATAAAAATAAAATTAGAGAGTATGAGAAAATATATGTTCAAACAGTGCCAAAAGTTTAATTATAAGCTCGAGCGCTTTCGGCTTTTAACGAAGCCTTTTCCAAGAGTAGCATTAATCAAAACAATAATAGCGTATATTCCACCTGTGTAGTTCAATGCTAACTGTAATATAATTATAAGAAGCTTCAACGAAAAGCAAGAAACATGTTTCCCCTATCACTAAGCTCAGTTGAACTTGGTGATTACATGTACATGTATGTTTTTTTTTCTTATTTAGATCTGAAATATACTTCTAGTATTATTTTACTGAAACCTAATACCAAGGTGTTATCGGTTTGACAAAAAAAGGCATGTCGACGTGAATTAATAGATATTTTATCCCCTTTCCTATGAAATAAATAAAATGTTACAGCTCTTCCTGATTATAAACTCGCAACTTTATTCAAAACATTTTTAGCAAACGTGTAATATAGTCAAGTCTACAATTGTAAATATCAAGTAATTTAAAGCGTGATATCACTGAAAAGAAGATTTGTTAAGGGGATGGGATACTTGTTTTTCATTCTTGAAAAAAGTATTATTATCGTGAAGAAGCTTGATGAATGCATCAGGTATGTGAGATAGTGTCTAAACATTCTACTCATATCCTTGTGTCTTGCAAGTCTTTATCGTAAGTTATCTTCTTACAGAGTTGATTAACTATCACAACAGCAATCTTTAAGTGCAATGTGGCGCTCGTAAAAAGTCCCCCCGTACTTGGATTCAGTGTTGAAATATTTTCTGGTCCTTTTGGATCATGGAGTCTTTTCAATATCCATGCAACAGAATTCCGCTTAAACTGGTGCTATCGGTGTGAGAGATCATTGCACTTTCCATTACCTCTCATGAACAAACTCAGTTAAACCATAGTCTGTGTTATCTTGCTAATTTACTTCCCATGAATCTTCGAACTAATTTTATTAAGAACCTCTGAGAGTCTGCATATATCAGTCACCTTTTCTGGACATTCTGGAACTGGAACGGACTAATAAGCTGTACGCCCATCATTTCCCGATGTGGGTATCATATAGAACTGGAAATATTGCAACATTTTCCAATTAAGGTGAACGCAGTCATTTGTCTTAAGCAGTCACTTTAATTAAGTAGTCGGATTGTGTATTTTCCTTGCCTGGCTGCTTTTTACAGTATTACAATACTTTGATTATTTCAAATTGGCACATACAGTTAATAAAAAAGGAACAGACCATCCAAGGCAAAATATAATAAACATTTTTGTTGTTTGCTCAATGCAAAGAATAAAGTCATTAGACTCATTTTTCAACTTATTCCAGTTCGCGCTCTCAAAGATTAATAATTCCACTGCGTGACAACAGTTTCAAATTTCCGTCAACATCGCCGACTGAAATTAAATATTGTCAGAAGTAATCACAAATATATAAACTGTTCTTGCTGAAATAACGCCATTTAAAGTAATATGTTTCAGTCTTATGACAAATATGAAAGAACAATATTTATATTGATGAAACAAATTTCTAAATGACTCAATATACAAAATAAGCTATAGACACGAAACACGGAGTCGAGAAAAAAGCACTTAATAAAGATTTTCCCGAGAGACGTAACGTATTTTAGGTTATTTTCGTCGTCTTAATGCGTAATGAAGTATTTATTGCCACATTTTCACAGTCTCAAAAAAATCTATCCTTTCTGCCCGATTTTTTTACAATGAAACCATTTCGACCATTTAACAAATCAATGGTAACTTTGATATTTATCGCTTGCATTGTGACAATGTTTAGACAAAATGCCTTGACTTGGATACGACGAAACAAAAAATAATACGTTCGGGTGCCAAGGATGAAAACAAAAAGACGCGAAATACACAAATAGTAGACCTAATATTCTACACTGTGAATGCATCTTAACTAATCGTGAATTCATCTCTCATTTATTTTCTCTACAGTTTAAAAACTGCACAAATAAATTAAGATGTTAAATCATGCATATGCCGAATAGTTTTGTGAACGAGGAGACAATATTTTGAAATATATAACAATTAAAGGGCAATAAGGCTGCAGAGATTTTGACGAAGTTGCTCATGCACTACCGCCCTAACTTTGCCTTTACTGGGTCAAGTTGGTTAATATTGTATGTGAGCAAAGGTCATGTGCTAAATAATAATTTTGTGAGGTTTGGTGATTCTAGCTAAAACGCTTTTTAAATTATAAACAGTTTCGGGCGGACGAACGCACGCACGCGCGGATAGACAGACTGAAGAACAGTCAGAAGGACAAAGCCAAATGTAAATCCCACCACCTTCAGCGGGTGGGGATAATAACTCTAAACCCGAGCGTATTTATAAGTGTTATGTGAATATTCCCAGATGACACATCGGATACTTGGTAAAGGTTCCATCACAAACACTGATACAAAGGGTGTTAATATTATTTTAAAAGTCTGGATTATTCCTGTTTTTCAAGAATGTTCTTTTTTATTCATGGTGATACATGAACGTGCTGGATCCTTCCATGTTGCTTCAAATACAAAGCTGTCTAAGAACAGGGCAGTACCTAATAAGATTTACTGTATTTCTTAATAGCAAAATATTACCAGTTTGTACATTTTACATTTGATGGGTATACATTAACTTGTGGATTAAAAGTATCTTTAACGACAGGATTGATATTCTTTGGAGGAAATTTGGAATTTATAATGATTGGACTTAAATTTGACCAGCACAGGATTTGGACTATTCTTGCATATTAATTTAGAATTGCACTTTTCAGCTAGTTAACATTTATAAGGTATCTGAATTGTTACTTTTCATAATAAACTTTATTATTGTCAATAGTTGCTAGTTTGTTTTTCCTTTATCTTAGGTAACAAACAATTGTTTGACCATTAGACATAACAACAGTGAATGTAAATATTTGTTATTAAGCACAACAAATATTAGAAAAAATACTGATTATTCATAAGTACAATTGCAACATGTTCTTGGTAATGCAATGATTATCGCCCTCATCTTTAGACGTCTCCAGATCTTTATGATATTTTTCTCCTTCACATACAACTGTGTATCTAAACGATGTCGTCAAAAAATCAAGCGAAAATATAAATCAAAAATAATAATAATAGATAAAAATGTCAAATGACCTGTACCGTACTTTTGTGCACTGTATATTTAATTCAAACGCCATTAGGAAAGGCGAGAGTACACATAGGTCAAGAGAATGGCAGAGAATCTTTGACTGTTAATGACCTTACACTGTAAAGATATTTTGTTAGAATAATTAGACAAGCCTTCATGATTAAAGTCCTGTTTAAATATTAATGGCAAAGCAAATAAGGAACATTCTTCAAAGTAAACTAATTGGCATTCTTTCTTCGACAATTAGCATTATCTCTAATAGCTGTGCTTGATTTTAAACCTGTACTAGTATAATATGTATTTTATGTGTCAGTTACCATAATTAGTATCAAAGGAAACATGTCTATCATTCATTCAAAATCAATACAACGATTTGGCTGGATGGATAAACAAAGCGTATTGACATGAATTATTCGATAAGCTTTCTTTCTTCCATAATAAATTACAATTACCAGAAATCGACTCAAATAAGTGTACTCGATTTTAACCCCGTTCCACTTCTGCGAAATAAATGAAACATTTAGATTTCTTTTGTTTGTCTGAAGAATTATTTTTCGTGTTGGCGCTCCTGTAACTATCACGAGAAGGTGATTACAATGATTGCAAGTAAATTGTCAAATTACGGTACCGCTGAAAGACGAACCTTTCAATGCATCAAAACACGACTTTTTCACTCTGAAAATTGTTTAATGAGTCATTTAGGTATCAGGAGAATGTGTGTCTAGAATTTTATACTTCTGTGTCAGGCAAGTTCTTTGGTGGCGGTAGATTTTGCCAAGACATGTTGAAATTGTCTTTCTTTGTCTTTGTTTTGATAGAATAAAAATTGCTCATTTTCTGTTTAACATTCTTTATATACACCTCCTTTTCGCTTCTTTTCGAGTCGTAAACGTCGAGTCTTACGCCACCATTTTTACCTAGCATGCGTTAGGAACATGCCATAGAATGCTACAAATACATATATACAAACTGAAACGCGGTAGCGAAAAAGAAAACAAAACACGGTGCTTTTGAGAAAGGGCACGAGGAAAGGAAGAAAAAATAGCATTATTTATATTTGGCCTACTTGTGACCAGACCTGCGGAGGCTTACATTTGATTTCGTAGTGATCAGCTTTAAAAGTCCATAATTCTTTAAATTTTTATCTTTTAATTAGATTAAACAGCTTTCCAGATAGATGGTATGCATAATTACATGGGTTAAATGCTTCAAACCTGTCCCGAAGCACTTGTTCTGCTCTTCTCCGCCATTTTTTCTAAGGGTATGGTCTATTCCTTACAAAAGGGTGCACGTACGAAAACGAAACCAGACTTGCCATGGCATTCACCAGTAATTACAATACGAACACAGAAATATAAATACTGATATACAAAATACGGTGGTACTGTGAAAAAAAAATGGTTTAATATACCTTGCAGAGCTACTTCTTTAACTTGTTTTAATACCACCCCTACAAAAATAATCGAACCAACCATAATAGTCCTGTCAAAAATCGGCGGCAAAATGTCTAATGAGACACCTTTTGGCAGGTTACATCCTTTCAGGGGGTGTTCTCTAACAAATTTCACAACTGCCCGTTATTACTACAATGGATAAATGTAAACTCAATCATGAATAATGTAAACGCCAAAATTGAGAAGTTGTCAGTTTATCGTACAGACTTACGTTTTACAGTTATATTCATATTGCTGTACACCCCCATTTTAATAATAGACAAACAGGAGAGCAACTGCAATCGGAAAACTTCCAATATTTCCGCATTGCGCAGCTTACGTCACCGGTCACTTGTTCCTGCAACAAATCACTGAATTCGTAACATATTGATCTCGGTTTGCGGCAGCTTCCCGGCTTTTCGTATCATACTAACACACACTTGGGTACGAAAAAAACCCAAAACAATACATAGGCTTAGAGCCGTAGCTCCAAGACAAAAACAACATATTCAATAAAACATTCTAGTATAATCAGCAATATTCGAGCCTTTGTTAAAGAAAGTAATTATCAGAAATAGGATTTAACAAGAAATTAATGTATTCTATGTTCATAACGGAAAATTTGGCAGCCATATTTTAAACGAAGGCATTATGAGCCTTTAAATAAAGCCTCATATCTTAGCACCATAACGTAATAACTTCCACCTACAAAGTAACTGACCAGTCTGGCAATGAGTAAGATTGTATCGCCCTGCTCATTCTGCAAAACAATACAAACTGGGAACCAGTCAAACATTCCTCATAGCAGAGCTAGTAGAGCAGGAAGGTATGACTAGTAGTTATTGGAGTTAAGTTTGTGAGCTGTCCTCGCACATCGAAATTTCTGTTTTGCTTGTTTGTCTATACTTCAATAATAAATTTAGTCAATCGCATTTATTAACCTGGACCGATGTGCACAACGCCAACAGCAAATAGTGCTACTTTTTTACTCAACAAAGAGAATTACAAATCTTATTTTAACTGACTTTACTATGATTTATGTACAATAAATGTCTGAAGTTGTTATAAGTTGATATTCATTATCATCCCACTGCCTGAAACCAATATCCATTTACCATAAACGTCACCGGTTTAAATAGGATATGTTTTGAGAAGTGATCACAAAATAATTTGAGAGATATTTATTTATTTTATCTGTTTTTTTATTTTCCTTTACAAGTGTTTTTTTTTCTTTTTCCATTCATTTGAATCAGTGAAACAATTTCTATTTTCTGTAGAAAAAAGTACATGTGACCCATATATTACATTATTAATGTTTTGTAGGTAAAAAATGTTTTAACTCTCTGCTGACAAGAAAAAAATAACTAAGAAAGACATATTATATAAACGTTTCAGAAATACGGAACATCTTCAGCCCATCCATATTTCCGAATCGAAGCCGATGTCTAACGCCTACAGCACGGAATACCATGCATATGGAGACATGTTAACGTATCACTAGTGAAAAGATTCACAGTTGCAAGTCTTGCCACACCTTATCAAACTAAACATAAACAACCGCCTTTCTTTTCATTCTTATATATATCTTTAATGGCTATAATTATGATATGACGAGGCATAATCAAAATTTTGCTATTAACTATCTGCACTCGGATATTTACGTGATGACAGATCATTTGTCTTCATGTTGCAATCAAAATATGTAAACATTATTATAAAATGGTATCATTTTCATGAACTGACGTAATGTTTCTTAATACAGCTGTCGCTCACCGTGTTGTTATCTAATTTCAGAAATGGATATATGCAGTTACGTTTGTTGGACAGATCTATTTTTGCCACCACTTAAAAATTTGATATCTCTTTCTACCAGGCTAAGAGACGTTCTTGGTTTCGTTAATACAATATAAACGAACGACACCTAATGATAATATCACAATTAGTAAGTTTAATCACCTTGAGTTATGTAAACGCTCACTTCTAAGTATTGAAAATAATACATATTTTATCATAAATACGTAGGAAAGAAGAATCACTACTTTTTCTTAAACATTGAATAGCCACGATCATTCCAAATTTATGCTATCTTTCGAAATCTGTTGTTCCAAGTTGATACAATAATTGTATCACAAAGATATATTGAATTCAGTCGTATTAATTATAAAGTAAAGTAAAGTGTTTGTTTATTATAGTGTCAACCCTACTGAAAGGGCCAGCCAAGTTGGCCTATGAGACACCTACTTACACTTCCCAATTCCTAATGCCAGGCACCAGGCAGGTAGGCAATCGATAACCATTATTTAACTAGCTGGCCGCTCACCAACCGGTCTCTCTTCAGTAACAAGTTCCGCCTCTGACAGGGCTCGAACCTTCGACCTCCCGATTGCGGGGCAGGTGCCTTATCCATTAGGCCACCGCAGCTCGGTTATAAGCATATCCACAGTGTATTTTATGTTTACATAAGTTTCCCGAGCAAACTGTTACATATATCACTAGTTTACTTCCAGAAACAACGATAAACGTCTTGATGTGATATGATATAAAACCCTCATGATAATCGTACTTTGCATTTCACGTGATACATTGAAAAAGCCGTCGATGGTGCTTCTATACAAAGTAAATGTTGTTGACGTACAATTACAACAGCAGTCTTTAATGCTGTGTAGCTACTGTAAAATGTTTCTTCTCACTCGAACGCAGTATTCTTACATATTCTTATCCTCTGGGTTCATGGAATACATTCAATTTTACTGTTATAAAAACAGACAATGAAAACGAGTCTGCAATCATACTGCTAGGTTACGTTACATGCTTCCAAAGGATCTTCTAACAGAGTTTATTTACAATATATTTAATATATTAGTACACATTTTATAGCAAGGACAAATCATTGTCTTATTTACATAGCCAAATGAGCCTAGACGCCGCGAAATGACTGGTTATCAACCAAAGTTAAAAGCAATGACATTGCCCTAAACTAAACAGTAAAATTATAATCATTTTGAAATCTGTAAAAACGTATGTCAAGATGCGGGCCTACGACGTCAATATTTCAATCTCCCAATAAAACTCTATGAATAGAGTCCTATAAACCTACGTATCCGCTTAAAGCAAAGTATTTGTTTGTATTTTATAGAAATGAGACTGTGACTGCGAGATTAACTTAAAGTCAGTTCATTCCCATGAGATCGCCTTATCCTATCAAACGTACTGCATCTACTCCATCTCTTCAATAAATCTCGTTATGAACTTTTGACCATTCTCATTTATCACTTTGGCCCGGGAATATTTTAACTATATATACATGGGAAATGTTTGCAAGCACATTCGTTTTTAGAAGGAGTGACATACACATTTAAGCAAACGTATTCGTTTTAAGAAGGTTAACAAAGAAATTTGAGCATGATTACTGTAATACATATCAATTATATATCTGGTTTTAGGATGCGCATTTGTAAGTACAAATAACTCAACTAATATCGAAACAATTTCTTACTGAAGAGCGAAGAGTGTAACCGCATGTATTGAAGTGGTTGTGACAAACTGTAAGTTATCATACACTGGTGGATATCTTAACATGTCCGTATATATCAATTTACTTTGCTAATCTTCCATGAAATATACTAAACAAATAATTTAAACTGAAAATGGATTTATAGTCTAAATCAAGATTTAAAAAAAAGATATTGATGCATAAAAGTAAAATGTATGCCATCTAAAGAGCAAGCATAAACCATGTCCTAACACTAATGATAAAGACCTCGAAATGATATCACCGTATCTGCTATCACTATGGCGATAAGATGTTGTAACGAAAGCAAAAACGAAGTACGTTTAAGGTTATGGTGTTCTAATTGTATGTGTACGTGTTTGGTCACATTTAGCATGTTTGAGTATTGAAATTAAGTGTTTCTGGTGTTCATTATAGATATATTCAAATATTACCCTAATTTAGCCGTTTACATATATCAAACACAAGCAACATCAAATTAAGGAAAACCTGAAAGCTACTCCTCTTCTAAAAAGTTATTCAAACGAACCTGGAGACGTTTTTATTGCTACAGAAGAAGTGGAGAGGCCTCCTCGGTCGAGTGATTTAGGTCACTGAAATACTTTAACAACAGATAAAAGGTAAGGGTAGAATTCTCAAAAGCACGGAGCACCACAAACACAGCCACATAGCCACGCATTTGCAAGGTAGGCCCACAACAAAAGGAAGCTGTAACAAAAAATATTAATGACGGGTTGCTTAAAAAAAAACAAGTAAATTTTATCTTTATGCAAAATATAGAAAAAGAGGGAGTAAGGGGAGCTACGTTCCTTAATCACAGTTACACTACAACGTAAACCACAGCAGCGCAGACACTCACGTACAAAAGACAAACACACATAACTAACTTACATAGATAAACAAATAAGCAGGAAAAAACAACAATCGGGCAGCGCCTAAAGATTCCGGCAGACATAATTAATATGGGCACGATAACTTATAGTAAAAGGAGATGGGATGCAAAAGCAAGGGAGCGCAAATGCAAGGGGAAAGGATGAGAGGGGGGCGATACGGTGGAGTGAGGAGAAAAAGGAAAGGAACGCTTACAACAAACAAGATAACATACGCAACACAAAATACAAGACGGACAGAAAACAAGTTGAAAATAGGGGCACCGCCTTTGAACGGTCAGTACCCTATAAAAAGGAAACTGGGGGTTTAAACGCATTTAGGGCATGCCAACCTCGCACTTACTATATTTTCAACAAGTAAGACAACACAATGTAAATAAAATCACTCCCTGCCGAGAAAGGCTCTAACATGTGCATTAGTGAAAAAACAACAGATCATATTAAGTAAAACATAAAAGTGTGGCCAATCTAAGGTATAATTACATCATTGTGCTCAACTTGTCTGAAGTCAGAGCACCAAGAGCCTAATTTTTAAGGGGACGGCTAAGAAAGCTGCATGACAAAATTACACTCTCTCCGTCGATTTAGGAGAAAAACATCAAGGAAAAACATGTTAACACTGTGTGTGATAGCTTTGGAGCTACAAAACGTTCAATTCTGAGAAGTATCTTAATATCAATGCAACTCGCAAAAATAAAACAGAAGATGGGCGAAAATAACTACTTTGGAATTCAAATGATAATAGTTAACGGAAAGTCACAAACGCAATCTTTCACAAAGAATAGTAGCCGTGTGGGTGTTAGAGAAAAAAAACAGTTCTCATGCAGAACATGAATAATCTTTTTAAATTATATTTGCCGTTGTTTATAACTTAGAAAGTGCTATTGGAATAATTTAAAAACTTTTGAGGATGTAAAGAAAAAATTGCTAACATTATTGTATTTGATTTTCATTAAGTTTGAGAGGCTGTAAAACACCCTTTTAACTTCACGCCGGATACTACAACTGCACTATAAATGTTAAAAGAATCTCTGAGGAAGGATTATAAACACGATTATGTAACAGCACAAACAGTGGTTATTCCGCCTCCGAAAGTTTCCATAATATATCTCTGAAAATGAGCTGACAGACTGATAAATTTATCATACTAGAGTAAATCAGACTCGTAAAACCTTAAACAGGCCATCCTTACAGTGTCATTATATTTTCAGAACTTTGTAGGATACAAATAGTAAAGATCCCTATAGAAAAAACTATTTAAAAACCAACAAAACAATAACTTTAATGGTAATTACACATGATTTGCACGAAGAAACTGATAAATACAAATGTCTAGGTAAATGTTTAAAGCAAGACAATGTACTTAAATGTATATACAGTTTATTAAATTAATGTATCAGTGTATACTTGACGTATTCAGTCAAGTCGTGAAGAAATAACGCACTGAGGGGCACATGGGGTCTTCCTCCACCATCAAACCTGGAAAGTCGCCATATGACCTATAATTGTGTCGGTGCTACGTTAACTCCCCCCCCCCCTCCTCCCCAACCCCGAAAAAAAAAACAGTCAAGTTTGAACCGCTCTTTGTTTCTACAGTGTAAGAAAGTTATTTATTTATTTTTCTTTAAACTGTACTGAAAATATATCGACCGACGACGTTGTGAAATATTTATTCAGGAAGGGCCAAACTTGTCCACCTGTCATCTTGAAGTACAGCTGTAGTATGACCAGCATGATTTTCATGAAGGTTAAGTGGAGAAAAAAGTAGGTGGTGGTGGATCGTTAAATGCCGACCTATCAGAGTATATCTGATTTTGCGAAAGCTATATTTTCACTAAATGATATTTTATAGAGATATATACGTTTTGTATACGTTTTTTGTAGTTAGTATATTTGTGTCCAAAAGAGATTTTACGCCTTGCAAACACGTAGTAAGCATAGGAACAACCGTTATTAGTCTTAAACATTATCAAATTTTCTTACATATTATAAATGCAATAACATTAATATACGCTGTAAATAAGGAGGGTTGTTAATTAATATGTATATCTCTGTATTTTCATGGCGTATGTGTGTTCTGGAACTTCGGCTTCCACGACAACAAATCTGTTGGTTGTGTTGTTTTTTTGCTATATATGGTAAAATTTTGTCAACATTTTTACTAGTTTCTGTGTAAACAAAAGAAAAACATCGAATTCCATATCTATTTATTATGCAGTAATTGTAGCACGTTTCCTCGTAGAATGGTCCATTCATAGATGTTATGACAGATCATTTTGTTTTCATAAATGATTGATATGTGTGACTGTCCACTTGACGCAAGTTATTAATTTTCGGATCATCACGTATTGATCTGATTAATTCTATCCTTTGTATGTAATGAAAATATTATTAAATAGTATCATTTACATGAAATGACGTAATACTGACGTCATAATTGTTCTAAACACAGCTGTCGCTTGTAAATGCTTCGGAAGATTAACTACATTCGATAAACGGAAAAATAAACAGAAGACTTACGAACACTGGACGTCCATTGATTATACAGGATTCTCAATTTTTGGCACATAAAAATATGTTCGTGGAAAATATATTCTCATTCTGTTAAGAATTTCTCCCCATTCTACAGCATTAAAGTCAAATATTACAAATGCATTAAATTGTCACAGGGTGAGAAAAATGTGCAGCCAGACCGGGTCTCGAACCCGGGGACCTCGGAATACCGTTCCAATGCTCTACTGACTGAACTACCCGGCCGCCTACACAGTTCTCCTCGTTTTGATATTTAAAATAGAAAAAGTGGAAACTCCAAAGGTCGCTCAACACAACAAAAACGAAAATGTTGCAGGCTCGGTTTAATTGAGCCTGTTCATGGACGGTAGTGGAAATGCATGCTACCGTCCACGCCCTCTAGCCCCGGGTTGAGCAGAACTCAACATTTACACATGTTAAAAGTACAAAAAACAATTTAGAGACATCCGCAAATGTGTTCATACGGCGGTGTACATGGAACCTTCAATGCTACACTAGTGTGTAATTCCATGAAAAGCGGCGTATGGTCCCCAGTTAAACAAATGGGTTTGTCCTAAACGAGAAAACAATGGGCAGAACTAAACACACTGGAATTTAGAAAGGGGATCTGAGGTTATGGAGCCTGCATATCACAGGATATTTAAGTCCTATACCGTGACATATTTTCCCACCATTTTGAAATTCGTACTCGAATTCCAGCGGGTATTTTATATATAAGCAATTACAGGCGTCCGAGACTAACCAGTACAATGCCATCACGGTCCCTCGTTGGGCACCAAATGTCTCAGGGTGAGGAAAATGTGCAGACAGACTGGGGCTCGATCTATCACCTCAAAGACTCGAGGAACTGAGTGTTCATACTAAATGTTCATAACTCAAAGACTCGAGGAACTGAGTGTTCATACTAAATGTTCATAACTCAAAGACTCGAGGAACTGAGTGTTCATTACTCAGAGACCAGAGTTACTCTATTTTTCATAACTCAAAGACTCGAGTAACTGAATTTTCATAACGCAAAGACTCGAGGAACAGAGAGTTTGATACCCGAATATACATCCAGTACACTAAACAGAGAGTAATTATTTAATAAATGGACGCTTATAGTGTAAGAGAAACAATTTGATAGTCCTTTCGAATAGTTTACATATTATACGCAATTATCAAGTTTGTGATATGGATGTCATGGCGAATGCCTGACATCGTAATTGTTATTTTTCAACAGAAACCTACATACAGATTGGTATAATGATGAAACGATGCTGAAAAGAATTTTTAGCTCATTACTTAGTTTTATTTTATGGAAATTAGAGTGACAGAGCAATTTAGCACATTCCCTTCGAGAATTTACATTACATTTCACATTTCAGACGCATTGCAGCTTTTTATACTCATCAATAAATCTGGTTATGAACTTTTGACTTGTCTCATTTATCAATTTGTACTGAGGAGATTTATATCATGTATACAAAGGAAATGTTCACAAACAAATTTCTTTTCACAAGGAGAGTGTTACAAATTCATGTACATGGCAATGTATATTTATGATAAAAGTATTGAGAAAAGAAAACATGCATGATATGAAACTGTTTTTAGCAAATGTCAGTGTGTAAAGAAAACATTTCTTACTTTATTGACTATTTTATCTGATCAAGCCTGAAGAGCGTATAACAATTTACTGTCAATTTTCAGTAGAGTCAACCTTGATATTAAAACCAAACTTTCCCTTTTTGACTCCATGGTTTTGCCAATTTTGTTGTATGCAGCTGAGGTATGGGGAATTTATGACTGTAAAGAAATTGAAAAGATTCATCTTAGGTTTTGTAAACATATTTTGGGAGTTCGTACCCAAACACCTAATTTAGCTGTTTATGGGGAACTTGGAAGATTTCCCCTTTCCATAATTATGAAAGAAAGAGCCTTGAAGTACTGGCTTAAAATTATGAAAAACCCAGAGTCACCAATGTATAAAATTTTTATCGAACAGAGAAATAGCACAAATAACATGTCATGGTCTCATCAAATTAAACGTTTGTTGGATACCTTGGGTTATAGCGAACTATGGAATAATGTTCACTTAGACTCAAATGTAAATTTTCTTGCTTTGTTTAAACAAAGAATTAGAGAACAGTATATCCAAGAATGGAATGCATCGATTAAAAATATTTCTAAACTTGACTATTATTGTAAATTTAAAACTCAGTTCTGTTTTGAAAGTTATCTTGATGTGATTTCTGTAAACAAATTAAGGAAGCAATTCACTTCATTTAGAGTTTGTTCTCATAATTTAGAAATTGAGTTTGGTAGATTTTCAGGTATTAATAGACAAGATCGCGTGTGTAAAATGTGTACCAATAATGCAGTTGAATCAGAATATCACTTTTTACTGTGTTGTCCTAGATATGCAATTATTCGTCAAAAACATTTTGGGCATGTATCATGGCCATCTATTCAAAAATTTGTCTCTTTTATGTCTTCAAAAAGAAAAAAATATGGTGTTAAAAATTGCTAAATTCTTAAATGATGCTTTTGATTTAAGAAAAGAAGCCTTAGAACATATTTCTGCTTCTTAATTATATGATGTCAATTTATGAATGTTTAGTGTATGTTATGATATGGTAGGTAATGTATTGATTAGTTATGTTCAATTTTTAAGTTATAATATGTATTCGTTTTCTGTCTTGGTCATATTTGTTTGTATGCTTTGTAAATGGTCAAAGGCATTATTATGTGCCGATTAACCAATAAATGAAATGAAATGAAATATTTTAACACGTGACGGTATCAGTCATTTATGTTGTTGATTTATATGAATATTTTATAACTATGCATTTAATAATGAAAAGATTTTGTTTGCAGGCATCGTAAATAAGACAGATACAGAGCCGTTGTACAAACAGAGTAATTACTATTTCCCATCGATAATCTCGAAAACGTCCGAGACATTTTGTCAATGATCCGTCGAACGACGATATTCATGTAAAGTAAATTTAGGGAGTAGAAAGATAGGCGGAGATAGCCATACCTCCGACACATGTGGACAACATATTTCATTTAATTAAAAAGTTATTTAAAAAAAAACTAGTAATAATGCAGGGAATTTAATTTGTCTATTTGTTAAACTGCATTAAATCTGCATTTTATCTGTATGTAAAAAATTGATTCTCATGACGTTAATGCTGGGATAAAATATAATAATATATAATAATATGGGACCCTATTGGAAATAATTAAGTCTTGGACTTTTATGGGCTATATTGCATACATACATCTTCCTCAGTACACTTTTTTTTCTTTCCAAGTCAGACTATAATGAACTAGGTTTTCTGTAGGCATAGGTATCTGTAAGCTAACTATGGTTCATTCAATGGTTATTACAGACAATAATAATTTATGTGCTAGTAAATGTGTTCAAGTAATTCTGTGAAATATTTTTATTGTGATATTTTATGTGATACGTTTGAAATGTTGTGATAAAATATGATGTATATATGCAAATAAATCTATATATCTATCTACGTCGTGGGTCTGTAAATCAAACCAGAACTTCAAAACTTTAAAATGTTCCTAAATGCTAACAACACTTTATCTCAAAGTATTTTTGTTTTGATTAATAAAGTTTAGTTAGTACTGTTTCCTCTAAGAAATATTGCTAAATACCGACGAAACTCGTAGAAATGGATCCATCTAATTATAACATTATGCAATTAAAAGTCTCCTGGGTTTTGCTTGAATCACAATGTTCCACGAAAGCAGACCGAAGCTGGTTTGTGTAATTTTCCTTTTCTATTGCATTTCAGTAATATAATTGCAGTAACTGACCTTTTTGTAAGTAGTTTTCGTAGATTTTGTACAACTATAGACTTTTCAATTGAAAGTAACCGAAATCTAAACACAAGTCAGACGGAGACGAATTATTTTCAAAATGTTGTCTCCTGTCTATTCATCTACAAGACTTGCGCTCGTAACCTCTTAATAGTTGTTCTCTATCTATGACATTCAGCGGTATGGATGAGATTACTCAGATAATCACATGGCATTCAGCGACATGGATGAGATTACTCAGGTAATCACATGGCATTCAGCGACATGGATGAGATTACTCAGGTAATCACATGGCATTCAGCGACATGGATGAGATTACTCAGGTAATCACATGGCATTCAGCGACATGGATGAGATTACTCAGGTAATCACATAGCATTCAGCGACATGCTTGAGATTACTCAGGTAATCACATGACATTCAGCGACATGGATGAGATTACTCAAGTAATCCGTGACATGACATTCAGCGACATGGATGAGATTATTCAGGTAATCACATGACATTCAGCGACATGGATGAGATTACTCAGGTAATCACATGACATTCAGCGACATGGATGAGATATACAATGCATCCTGCCAAAAGTTTTATTATGAAAAGCCGTCCGTGTAGTTTCGCACGTAATAATTTCTAAGCTTAGAGCATTGATGAGACACTGTCCTCAAACAAACAAAAAATGTATTGTATTTCCTGTATTTCACTAATTTTATACAATGTGTCAAAGAGCTTTTATCGACTGAGAAAAGAATGTTAAAGCAGGACCCTTATCAATTAGCGTAGACTTTAATTTATCGTTTTCGCAGGTTTCTATATTTCACATAAATAAAGATAAAATTTAATCATGTTTCAATATGAAATTCTAGCACGATGGTATCATTGTCTAACAAACAAATAATATTGACTTAAATTCATTGATATTCTGTCTTCTACCTTCCTTAATAAATGACTCTGACAACAGCTAAACTAGTCGATGTACTTACTTTTAAACCCAATCTGTTATTTAAAACCAATAATAAATTGTTAATAGAAAGCACTCTAAGCAACCTCCACTGCCTAGCGACATTTTTCACAAAACTAATTGCCAAACAATACAAAAACCTCTACAGACTGACAGTCAGCATTCTAAATATGTGTTTATCTACATTTGCAACATCCATTTGACTTACAGAAGGTCGATGGTTCCAGTCAGGTGCCTATCCATCCATGCAATAATGCGCGGAGGAGCACGTGGGGTCTCCCATCAAAAGATGGAAAGTCGCCATATGCCCTGTGATTGTATCTGTGTGACACAAATACTAACGAAAACAGAATGAAATATTCGGACAAGGCAAACAAAATCATATTGTTTGAAGTAAAGTTGATGTTCCAATCTTAATTATTTTGAAGTATCGTATCTTGAAACTATATAAAGACAAATTCAGTAGAAATCGATTAATTTGCGATATACCTTGTGAAAATATTTAAGGAAATATATACAAGAATCGAATAATCTTTTTTTCTAATATAATTTACACTTCTATACTTTAGGTTGACTTCATAGGCATATAATTCCTTGTTTTCTGGAGAAAGTATTTTGAACTCTACAACTGAAAGAGGTCCATTTCTACATTTTAACACTATGTGCATTGTTCAGAAAGGAAAAGAAATTTTCCTAGGCTATCTATTACCATTTTAACTAAGAGTGAAAACCAATCGATTCTTATATTGAACTGTGATACTGATGAAGATGCACCCGTACTCTGTTTCCATGAGAATGCTGAAACAAATAAACCAGCTAGAAAATGGAAATGATGTCAAATAATTGTCATTATACGCATACAGAAAATGCTAGCAGACCGAAAGACATTTAAATTTAATGACTACAAATGTCAAAAACGGTTCCTTGACAAAAGCCGGTAGTCATAAACAAGATATTGATCGTCTAAAGACTAATGGCCGCTTATCTTTCCTTGAGAATGCTGATAGAATAATATGAATAGAAGCAAATAAGGGACAAAGTCTTTGATGTTTAGTGTCCATACATTTTACATCATTGATGTTTCTGGCAGACGGTACCCCTATTTCCAACTTGTTTTTTTATCTATTTCGTGTTTTATGTTAAGCATATTGTCTTGTTTGTTTTCTTTCTTTTCTATCCGCCCCTCCCCTCCCACCATCGCCCCCTTGCATGTACGCCCCTGTCCTTTTACCATGAGTGAGGTTATGTGCCTACCATATTTCTGGCCACCTGCAGTCCCTTGGCAGTGCCCTACTTTGTTTTTTTCCCTGTTTGTCTGTTTATTTGCTGTATGTGTGCGTGCGTGTGTCTTGTGTACATGTGGTTTGCGGTTTTTTAGTTGAATATTCATCCTTGCTTTGTTCCACTTTCCCCACACACCCATCCCGTTATGTACCCCTTATACATTTTTCTATTTCAAAATGCACTTGTTGTTGAATTTTTGAGGCAATCCGTTTGCTATATTTTTTTCATTACAGTTTCTTTTCGTTGCGGGCGTACTTTGCGATGCATCGCTCTTGCCGTGTTTCGGGTGCTATGAAAATTCCATCTTACACTCTCGTGCTGTAAATGACGTATAACGAACTACATTTGTACAGAAGATTTGTGTAGTAATAATAATGTTTTACGTAAAACGGGATAAAAATCAAATACCTTGATAGTTTCTCTTTGTTCCTTATAACATATTTCTCGATTCAAAAAACGTCATTTTACGGAAATAACATAACGTTTCACTGCAGATGATAAAACAAAACCGGAACTATTACGTTGTTTTCGTCTTTGTAACGTCATGACGTACTTCCTGTTTACGGACGTAAAGTTCCCGCGCTTTGTTAGTACCCTACTATAAGAAAAAAGTGCTATAAGGAAATCATTTGTTTGAATTTATTTTTACTATTATTTGTTGAATATGGCATGCAAGAAAAAGATTCAATCACAGGCTGTAGGTGCAGATGGGAATGTCTGGCTCTCGGATAACTGTTAACGCGGTTACTCGGCAGGAGCCTCGTTACCGCTTAAACAGTTACCCTCGAGCCAGATATTCCCATCTGCACCTACAACTAGTGAAAGAATCTTATAATCTTTTATTTATTATGCTCTGTGATTAATTTATGCATTTATATTTTGACCTAGAACTGTTTTAAAATTATAGAACTATGAATTTTCATTTTAGATTTTAATTTCTTCCTTTAAATTATTTTAAACAGTCTTTACTTCTCCCTTCACGTTCTAATAAATAATCAATAACTATTAAACTTAAAAGAATATTAGACAATGACCTAAGAATTAAAACACAATGAGACAGCATGTGTTCCAATATCTTGACATGTCTCCGAGAACCGGTTATCATCGACATTCAGACAAGCTGAAAGTAGTATACTAGTATAGCAGAACTGCACTGAATGGGTTTATTTTTTCAAAAAGCAGAAATAAAAAAAATATTTAACAATATTAGCGTATGAATCTACGTATTCATTCATAAGGTAGAGCAAGTGAGTCATCTTACACTCTGGGATGTAAGACGAATTTGTCCAGCACCGGCAAAAACACGGGAAAATTATGTCTGGTTTGCAAGACATATCTTAATTGCATGTTTAAAATCAAACGTTCACTTTACGAGTTGCAAATATATTTAGATACTTTTCAGAAGAATCATCACTGTTTGTAAACAAAACAATTTTAATAAAAGGCTTTTAGATAAATGCCTTTTGCAAAATGCACAATTTTATTATGTTTTTCGCGCTACATCTAAATAAATATTGACACTACTTCTAGACAGGATAACTTTATCTGCTTTAATACAAACTGCATTTAAGTCGGTGTATTAAAGGGACATTTAGGTACTTTTTCAAGAAACAGATCCATCAATTAACTATTCTGCTTTACTCAGTCAAAGGAAGGAAACAGAAAGCGGTTATGTTACCAGAATGAAGGGACAAACTTAAAAAAAATCTGAAGAAAAGAATGCAAACACAAAGCATAGTCGGTTTGTTTGGGCTGTTTATAAAAGGGAATGAAACGTGCGACATCCCGAAAACCCCTAGCTCCGGTTCCATGCAAAATTACTGAAATATAATCCAATCCTAATTGGGAACAAGAGCTCGTCGAACACGAAATGCCCCCCTTGATGCATTTAGTAATTGCACAAGGAACAGAAATTATTTGCTCACTGTAAGCAAAAGTTCTACCATTCTGTTTTAATCTGACTTTGACCTTTAACCTAACAAGAGATTACAAAATGATCTTGGTGCCATCTACTGAGCCATTTTTGAATGTTCCAAATTTCAAGACTAGCTCAAGGTCAAAATAAAGGTCAAATTTCATTTCGGTACAATATAATGTGTATGTGGTCCAAACTTGAAAGCTGTGGCTTGAGAAATATTAAAGTAGGTCACTAGATCAATATCAAAGTCAAACTTCATTTCGGTAGACAGAAATGTGCAAGTGCTTCAAAATTTGGAGGCTGTAGCTTGAGAAATGTAAAAGTAGGTAGTACTAGGTAAAAATCAATGTCAAATTTCAATTCAGAACACAAAAATATGCATGCAGTCCAAAGCTGAAGTCTGTACAATCAGAAATGTGAAAGTAGGTCACTAGGTCAATCTCAAGATCAAAGTTCATTTCGGTACACAAAAACTATGCATGTGGTCTAAATTTGAAGCCTGTACCTTCAAAAATGTGAAAGTAGGTCACTAGGTCAATTTCAAGGTTAAACATTTTTTAGTACACAAAACTATGTATGTGGTCCAAATTTAAAGGCTGTAGCTTGAGAAATGTGAAAGTAGGTCACTAGGTCAAAATCAAGGTCAAATTTCATTTCGGAACACAAAACTATGCATGTGGTCCAAATTTGAAGCCTGTACCTTCAAAAATGAGAAAGTAGGTCAACAGGTCAATGTCAAGGTCAAAAATTATTTCGGTGCACAAAACTATGCATGTGGTCCAAATTTGAAGGCTGTAGCTACAGAAATGTGAAAGTAGGTCAAGGTCAAGGTCAACTCATGGCAAGGTTCATCTTGCCACTCGAAACCATACATGTGGTCAAAATTTAAATGTTGTAGGTTATTGACAAGAAGATTTTAAAAGCTTTTCCATATATGTCTATATGAACCATGTGACCCCCCAGGGCGGGGCCATATTTGACACTAGGGGGATAATTTGAACAAACTTGGTAGAGAATCATTAGATGATGCTATATTACAAATATCAAAGCCCTAGTCCTTGTGGTTTGAAGAAGAAGATTTTCAAAGTTTTTCCCTATATAAGTCTATGTAAACCATGTGACCCCCGGGGCGGGGCCATATTTTACCCTAGTAGAAGCCCACTAGATGATGTCACATACAAAATTTCAAAGCCCTAGGCCCTGTGGTTTTGGACAGGAGGTTTGTCAAAGGTTTTCCCTACATAAGTCTATATAAACCATGTGACCTCCAGGACGGGGCCATATTAGATCCCAAGGCAATAATTTCAATCATCTTGGTAGAGGACCACTAGATGATAATTCATACTAAATTTCAAAGCCCTAGGCTCTGTGTTTTTAGACAAGAAGATCAGAAACTGCTTTAACTGTTCCTGGCCAATGTGACCTTGACCTTTGACCTAATGACCTCAAAATCAATAGGGGTCATCTGCTGATCATGACCAAT
This sequence comes from Mercenaria mercenaria, assembly GCF_021730395.1. Classification (NCBI taxonomy): domain Eukaryota; kingdom Metazoa; phylum Mollusca; class Bivalvia; order Venerida; family Veneridae; genus Mercenaria; species Mercenaria mercenaria. The sequence goes on along the minus strand of NC_069376.1, from coordinate 73,351,154 downwards.
CTAAATATCAATTTTCCTGACACCAGGCCCAAGCGTTCTTGAGTTACTGCCCGGAAACCATTTTACTGTTCTTGGTCAAGGTGACCTTGACCTTTGACATACTGACCTCAAAATCAATAGGGGTCATCAGCTGGTCATGACCAACCTCCCTATCAACTTATGTGACCCTAGGCCTATGCGTTCTTGAGTTATCATCCGGAAACTGTTTAACTGTTCAGGGTCACTGTGACCTTGACCTTTAACATATTGACTTCAAAATCAATAGGAGTCAACTGCTGGTCATGACCAACCTCCCTGTCAACTTTCATGATCCTAGGCCTAAGCGTTCTTGAGTTATCATCCGGAAACCGTTTTATTATTCAGGGTCACTGTGACCTTGACCTTTAACAAATTGACCTCAAAATCAATAGGGGTCATCTGCTGGTCATGACCAACCTCCCTATTAACTTTCATGATCCTAGGCCCAATCGTTCTTAAGTTATCATCCGGAAACCGTTTTATTATTTAGGGTCACTGTGACCTTGACCTTTGACATACAGACATCAAAATCAATAGGGATCATCTGCTGGTCATGACCAACCTCCCTATCAACTTTCATGATCTTAGGCCCAAGCGTTCTTGAGTTATCATCCGGAAACGGATTGGTCTACATTCCGACCGACATCTGCAAAACAATATACCCCACCTTCTTCGAAGGGGGGCATAAAAATAGCAGTTTAATATCGTGCGCCATTGTAATTCAAAGAAGCTGCACTCAATTAGCTTATGACTGATTTTTTTTTTAAAGTTATACAAAATGCATGTTTAGACAAACTAAAAGGTTACCGTTTGTACTAATTCACAGTTTTCACTTTTACATCAATATCTAGGTTTCAGTCATCAGCAAATTTTGTTGGACTGACATTTTCTATCATTTTATGCTTTCTTGTAAATCTGGTAAACCCTTCTTTGCGCAATATATTGGCAGATATAAACTGTAACGTGTTACCAATTTGCAAAGCCCCTTAAAGTAAAATATTTATGGCCAAAATAAAAAAAACCGACTTCTTCCAATATGAAAACCTGAAAATCCAACGGTGTAATTGTCGTTTATTAAGATATCATCGATATATACACACACTAACATTTCGTTCTACATATGTGAAAAAAATATATATTTCTTACTACATATTTTGAATAAATTAAGGGTGTATGAAACAGTATTCTATGTATCATACTTTCTATGCAAACAGTTACGTTTACTATTATGTACATCAGTTTTAAAGTAGTTATTCGTAATACAAAACAATACATTCCACTGTCCGCATGCTTAGCTCAGTAGGGAGAGCGCAGACCTACGGCTCGCGGGTTCGTGAGTTCGGTCCCTGGGTGAGGCGTATGTTCTCCGTGGCGATTGATGAAATACCTTGTGTCTGAAACCATATGTGCCCCACCTCTGATTCATGTTTTGAATTTGGCAGCTACTTGCGCATAACAGGTCACTACTGGTACAAAATCCAGGTAATTAACGGCGCTCACACAAAGAAACAAAAACATTTAATTATGAGTTTCAACTTGTTTTTCCCCTCGCGGGTAGACTCAGTTAAACTGAGTCTGCTATTGTTGTGCTCGGTTGCATTCAATGTTTCCAGTGTTCTTCTTGTACACTATAAGCTATTGGCGAAAAAGCTTTTAAATGTATTTTCCGGTCGTCAATATTGGATCACAGATTCATTCCAACGTTTCTGAATGAAAGCGTTCCAGGCATATTCTTGGGGGAGTTGTGTGAAAGTTAAGCTTCTGAAGAAGTTTCTTATAGCTTTTGATTGAAGGAGGAGAGCAGCAATCAATAAATCAGCGTCATTATTATGTTTGTTAGGCCAACAAAACGCGTTTTTAAATGGGCATGTCCCCAGATCAACATGAAAACTTTAAAATAGTTTAAAAAATTAGCAATTGATATATGATATCGAATATGATTAACATGTACATTTTGTGTATTTTTTAAATACATATGTTAATGTGTATATGATACAAAGTACAGCTAAATTCATTCTTTTGTGTATCATATTTCAATAGCCTGACAAGCGCTCCTTGAGCATTTTCTAAATATTTTATTGATAAAATAATTTTATTGTAGATAAATATTCCTAAAACGTAACAAATCACATTATTTTTTTTTTATTATTCTGTTGCAAGCTTAGGGAAGCCTTTTCTAAATTTCCAAATTTCAAAATATCTGACATAATTCTGGAGGCGTGTAGCTTTAATTTCAATTGACTTTATAATGAATGTTAGTAATGAGAATCAGATCAGTCAACTGTTATATGATAAACATGGATGCTTCCTGTCAAGAATCAATTGTTTATTGACACATGGAATGGGTTACTCAACAAAATAAAACCGGAATCCGAGGAAAAATAAGCAGACTTAACGACTATTGAAGTAAGCTTATGCGCTTTATAAGTTGTTGTCTGCACTTTTAACCAGTACTCTTAACTAATCACTTAGACCACTGTGAGACTGCACTCGCACTCTCTATTAATAGATACTATTGCATAAACGTTCGAAGTACAATTACATAAACTGTGTTGGGTTCAAAAATGAGCGTAATGAAATGCAAATATAAGCGGCCATGTAATGATATCATCGATCCAAGATGATTACTGAAAGTGTCCAAAAGTTCCTAATTGTATGAATTTAAGAAGCGGAAAAATGCGCAGAACATCTAATACGAGAAGTTTATCCCGTGGGAATGAACTGAATAAGTTTCGGTCGGTCAGTGTCTCGATCAAATACTGCGACCATCGAAACTTGCCAAAGAGTTGTATTTCAATAATTTCTAATCTCTGATAACCTGATAAATATTTTTTCTTGTAAATTTCAATTAAACAGTCTTGTGAATTTATATGCCACACCTTTTATATATAAAGTTCCATCGAGTAAACTGTAATGACAAAAGCATATTGATACTATCACACATACGAAAGATTATTTCCTAATGAATGTTTAGATACCAATGCATCTTATTGTGGCGAAATACTTTATAGAAATTAATGATATATGCAATTAATCCGGGCGTTTCCTACAATACCTCTTTCTACGAAATAAGCAAAGTTTAATTTAGTTTTTGTATGACTTAAACATGGTTTTTAATTGTTTTTATTTATGTCAGATAAAACCTGTATGTAACCAGCATTTATTGATATAGGACTGACTGTTTATCTTTCCGTAGCAAGGATTTACATTAGTCACAATACATTCTACATATCAAAATATTGTGTGATCCAAATGCATACCTCGGTTCATTTGACGACTGATGCCAACGGTAGTTTAAAACACTGTATGAAATTTTACGCATATGTTTTTGTTGAGTTGTTTCATTGAGACCAATACAAAAATACATAGTGAAAATAGTTGAAACAAAATGTGAGTTCGCGATAACTTTGGGAATGACAACAATGAAAAATTTGAAATGAAAATAATATCTTTGTTTCTAGACAGAAAGTATTCTTTCTTATATTCTGTATTTCCTTACTTTCTACAAAGGTGCCAAAAACCAATGTCGATTGGAAAATGACGTGTTTGGTTACAACAGCGTAACAGTAATGTTCTATCTAAATTGTGATGAATCGTTTTGTCTGTGTGCTTAATTCAGACAAATAAATAGACAATTAGCATGTGTCCAATGTAGAATCCCAATACAATGCTTTTTGTCAAAACTAACAAAGAATATTGACTTAAATCTATTGATATTCTGTCTTCGGTCTTCTTAATTAATTACATCTTTTGTACAATGACACGACAACAGCTGAGTGTACTTGTTTTTAAACCTGATCTGGTATTTCAAAACTTCTAACATATTGTAACTAATACCTCATTATAAATCTATTAATCATGTGAATTTTAAAAACAAGATATCAATAACAACGTAATGTAATACAGACATGCATGATAAACAAAATATTATCTTAAATGGCAATGACAGACAAAAACAAACATGTAATACAAGCACCGTTGCCAAAATAGTAAGACTAATAATACAAAGGATGTCACACTAATACTTAAATATTTTTAGACTGTATTCATTATTTGTAGCAGGTAGAATATTACATCCTGTGGAAGATTCTGGCCATGTTCACCAAAATGAGACTTCTAACAAATGGGAACGAAATTGTGCAACAAGCAATACCTACATTTCAACATGCGACATCAGGTATCAAAGGTCATTAAATTTATATATATGGGAATGTACCTATAAATCAGATAATTAATGGATTCGAACAGATATGATGAACACGTATGAACAGCATGCCTAAAATTGTTCAAAGGCCTGTTCTGATCAAGTCATTATTAATTTCATTCACATTTTTAATACTTATTAATATTATCCCAGAAATGTCGATATCTCGTAATAGAAAATGCTATTTAGGAGGATTTTGTGGCAGAGAGATGTATTGTAAAAATTCTAGGAACTGATACTAGTCTATGACAAATAACTTCCTCGGTGTGTTGCAATACCATAAAATGCACTCATCTGAGTATTTTTGACGAAGATAAAATTACATACTTTCATGGCATACATTTTTATTGCGCAAAAATGCAAAATTCGTCAGTTAACAGCTGTGTGCATTTCAATAATTGTTATATAGATAATGAACGTTATTCATTCAAGTTTGTAATCCATTTCTAACAAAATAATATCAGTAACGAATGTCACGTATCATTCTCATTTATTCAGTGTAAAACGAGAAGCGTAACCCTGCGCTTATTTTCTAACATTTTTAGTTTCTTACTCCTGCAGTATTTTAAACGCTATCAACCTACCCAAAACGTATGTGGTTTATACATGTGCATCACAATTTAGCTCAATACTGGCATAAGCATGTAGTACCAAGAGGATACCAAAGAAGATTCTTCAACATAAGCGCTTTTCGTTATACATTGTCTCGCGAACTATTTCCACAAGTCAATCACGACTTTATTATTGAATAATCAAATGCAATACATACAATTTTCATAGTACTCGAAAAGATAACAAATTCAGCATATTGAATTTAGCTAATCTGGAAAAGGTCATTTTTTCAACCATTGGTTTTCAGTGTGTGTGTGTGTGTGTGTGTGTGTTCGGGTTTAACATCTTTTCAACAATTTTTCAGTCATGTAAACGACGGTGTCTACTTGTAGCAGTGAGCACAATGCCCAACTTTATAGTGCTGCCTCACTGGCATATCACGTCGTAGACACGTGACATGATATCCCACCAGTCACATTATACTGACACCGGGCTGACCAGTCCTAGCACTATCCTCTTAATGCTGAGCGTCAAGCGAGGAAGCTACTAGTACCATTTTTTACGTCTTTGCTTTGTGTGTGTATGCGTGTATGTGTATGGGTGTGTATGTTTGTGATGTGCACGTCTGCGTGCTGTAGGTTTCGTTTTGGGGAGGCAGCGTTTTTGGTACGTGGCATTCCCTGTTTGATATTTGTCTTTGTTTTTTGGTATGACGCGGCCGGGGATCGAACCCACGACCTCCCGCACTCGAAGCGGACGCTCTGGTTTTCAGTGATTAAGACTAAAGTCGTTGTATAAAACAGAATGATAAAATGTTTATTCTATTTAAAAAATATCAGTATTTTTGTAATGACTTGTGACAAACTTGAATCGTGTTTGAATACATCATCATTTAACATTTCTGACTTAAACCAGCTCATTCAATTTTACGCATGAACTATATTTTCGTTGTGGAAAACGCATAAGTATTTTACAAAATTTGAGGTCTTCAAAACTACTTTTTTACAAACATTTGTGCTGCAAATATGCTCACTTCGCTGCAACACTATAGCTTATGTTTATATAGATAACTAAACAAATCAAACTGCTTCATATACTGTCTTTTTCTGTTCTTGTTTCGTTTCAGCGAAATGACAATGAGATTTCAGAAACCGATAATATACTTCAATAAATCATTATTTAAAAAAAAATAATTGTTTTATGTATATTTCATAAAAATACAACAAAATGTTAGAAATGTAAAACCAAAAAGATAACAAGAGAGACAGAGAGGGGGGGAAGGGGGGGGGGAGAGGAGTCTTTAATTGTTCATTAGCTGCCATACAGCGACAAAAAACCAGCACTTAGATACTATAACCCGATATATAGAACTTAATGAGAAGTAAACAAGGCAAACGGAAGTGAGTTCATTCTGTCGTATTTCTTCCCCAATCAATTTTATTTGAAACAGGAGCTTTGATGAAGTAAAATTTATCTTAAACCCGTGATAGTATGTTAAAACATTTTTTTTAAACTTAAAAACTGATCCGCTTCAGAAAAAAGATAAGTTGAACAAGTGAAATTCAATATGAATTTCATAACATGAGGATTAACCGAATAAAACTCTTTAAAACTAAAATAATAGCATCGACTGCTTTGTGGAACACTCGTTTTGCAAAATACTCACGAGCGACGTTACTAGGGTACAAATTAACCGTGACTTCATATATGTGGTAAAATAATAGTAATAACGTTGTTATTCAAATGATAATTTCTTTGATCACTTTTTCATTAATAAGCTGCGATTTGTTAAATTTTATATTAAAACACAAGGTGCCTTCAATACCTGGGAAAACCATATGAAGCTTGAATTGTCACATTTCCTAGATCGATCAATCCTATATGGACCTCACTAAAAGGCAAAACAATGCCTCATATTAGCAATACGTCTTAACAAAAGTAAACCGAAGAATTAGAAACATGCATCTTACTTGACTCAAAATTAATTCAATATTTTTGGTACAGCGATCATTGCCGATGTCTGGCAGAACTGTCATCGGCCTAGACACAGAAATAAAAGAGTACAATGAAATAATTAAATAAATGAAAACGGTAACTGCTTGCCTTAGTATGGTTTAAAAATGAATAATTCATCGTCTAATTTCCTTTTAAGTAACTTTCAAGCTCAATTAGTGCAATTTAATCTAATCGACTATAGTCTGTCCCACCTAATTTTGGACCTCTGATAATTTATTCATACTATATATAAAATTGTCAAAAATGACATCGTTAATACCAGACGGTTAATATCTCTAGGCACCTTTTTCATTTTTTTGAAAAAATGTAAAATGAAGTTAAAAATCAAGATTTTATGTTTTTCCCCATAGACTTGGCGTCCATACAAACGTCATTTGGGGGTTTGCTCACAGTTAGCGACGTCATTTATTGTTGAATAAAGACATGGAAAATTAAAACAAACTTTGTCCAAAACTTGTAGTATTTTCTTGTACCAAAGACCCTGAATTAACATTTTACTGCAAATTAAAGTTATTTCCGTTTCAGGTTTTTAGCTTTTTTTTCTGAAAATGTGTTTGTACTTACTCGTTAGCATCGACGTAAAATAAATACATGTCTCAAGTCAAGTGCGTATCATTTTTTCAGCCGTAGATACCGTAATAGAGGTGGGGTCAGCGGAGATGCGCGCAACCCATTTAACTCATTTTCATTATTGGTTTCGTATCAAAGGTTCGGATGATAACCTTCTGTTAAAAGGTTGTTTTTAAATAGCATGAATATATGTTTGTGTACTGACTGGTGCTCACTATTTTTTCACGGGTGGTAAACGCGCAACGTAATTCCCACTGGGAATACTCTAAAAATGGGTTGCGCAACGTCCGGTGCTGGTGTTGCGCGTACAAAAAGACGAAATTGAGGTATGTGAAGTTATGACTTTGCTTAGTATGAGGCAAGAATAAATTTTCTCGAAAAAAGCAAAATGCAATTCGACACAAGTATGATATTACATTATATGTGTAAAATATCTGGTTTGTAATTTATGATTCGGCTCTATTATCACAAAAACTCAGGCGAAGTGTGAAAAAAGTATGAAATCAACAAAAAATGGAAGTTTATGACCTCATATGCCTAATCTGAGGGCATCTGATGCTTTTTATGATAACTCAACTGCTATAAAGTAACGAATATCAATAATTTTTGCTTCAGTCCCTACTTACGGGGACATAATTTACAAAGAATCATAGGGAATGGGGTTGCGCATCGGGAATGGAGTTGCTCATGTACATCATAATGTAAATAATGTATACGCGCAACTCCATTCCCGGGGCGCAACCCCATTCCCGATTATGTTTTGCCAATCTTTCCCCAAAAAGCAACATTTCATTCAAGTGTATGAAATATTCATGACTGTTTTACACATGTCTGATCATTAGAAGCGTCACATTTCCATAAAGAAGGCACAAGAGATAGAAAATTTGCTTTTTTCATGATTTCATGTTTTTTGACACTTCGAGCCAGCAGAGTTTTCGTGATAACAGAGCTGACTCCTAAATTTATCAGTTGGTATTTCACACATATGATCTTTATTCATTTTTGTGTCGAATAGCATTTTGCTTTTTTTCTAAACATTCGTAAATGTGTCATTATTTACAAAAACGAAAACCCACCTACCTCGATTTTGTATATATTGATGCGCAACACGTGCACCGGAAGTCGCGCAACCCATTTTTAGCGTATTCCAAGTGGGAATTGTGACCGTTCGATCAAGGTAAAACATTATTCCTCAATGCAATTAATGATTTAAAATATAGTTACATATTTCAATTTGAGACAACCGTCTATATAAGGGACTACGTTAAACAATTAATAATTGCCTTTATTCTTTATAATAACATAATACCAGTTTTTCAATTCCATCCTTGCGTCTTTTTTCCCATGCTCAGCCGTTCAGTGAAATCCAAAGTGGCATGTTAAACATTTTTGTGCTATTGATAGGCATGGTAGACCTATAGACAAAATAAAAATATGAGCCGCGCCATGGGAAATCCAACATAGTGCATTTGCGATCAGGTCAACTGCCTACTGCAATAAGAAACCGTTAGCGAACAGCATAGATCCTGACCAGATTGTGCGGATGCTGGTCGCAAATGCACCATGTTGGTTTTCTCATGGCGCGGCTCATGTGACCTTTTGAAGGGGTATTTTGTTCTTCGGCTAGATAAAAGAAACATGTTCAAGCGCGTCAGTTACTTTCATTTCCGATGATATAAAACACGTGTTTTTGTGTTTTATTTTCACCAAGAAGTACGTATACGAAACAGTTACTTCTGTTACAAACGGGGCAGTACATAGCTATATTGAAAATTCAACTAAAAACACGTTGAACGCAAAACAACAACAACAAATAAAAAACACACACAAAAAAAAAACAACAAACAGTTATTCCTTAAAAAAAGATTTGCATGAACTTTACCGTACTGTGTATAACTAGCTTATTAAATACATCTACCCATCAAGTTCATTACAAAAATATACTCTGGCAAAAATGACGATATCAATTACCACAACTTGTAACTAATGCAACATAATTATAGTCTACACCGAATATCACTGCGGTCATGTACATAAGCCGTGATATAGTCACATCGTCGCCTTATTTCCACAATGCACCAAGTGCCATTTTTGCAATTATCGAAATTTCAGGTATCAAATACTTTGCAACAGTTATGCCAAATGAATTTTATGTCAGTTAAGTTATCAATATATAGTGTACTACACCATCATTCGACAATTTACATGCTGATAATTACTAATACGCCTATCCAGTAATTCAATGGCCAGATTCATTTTGTTGACTTAACATAGGAATCTACATTATCTAGGATGTTTTTTAATCTGAATACATTATGACCCTGTTCGCACACATACCCCCTTAAATATTTATTTCTGTTTTCTTTAGGGGTATGAAATGGTGTCCTCTGGTGCATTTATCTTTGAAATACAGGCATAAAATGGTAGCTTCCGGTGCAGTTTTTGGTCTAATATAGATCTAATAATGGAGGGGTTACTCCTTAACCTCTCTTGATGTGTGTGTGCAGGAGGTGGGGGGGGGGGTGCAGGGGCTCTCCCCCTTGAAATTTTTGAAATACAGGTATGAAATGGTGGCCTCTGGGTGCATATTTTGAGAAAAAAGTATTCCTTTACCAAAATAGTAGGGTGCATTTTTGATGAGTAAAATGAGTAGGCCTATAGGTCACTTCTCAGCAAACTGGAGGGGGCACGAGCCCCCCTCAACCCGGCCCTTGATCCTGGCCTGCGCACCTTCCGTAACCGGTAACGTCAAGGTTGTTTGTTTTTGTCGGTGATAGAAAAATCCCTTTTTACACGTTTTCTTTTAAAGTAGCTGTATCGATATGTTAAAGGAAACAAATTAACTATTTTTCTAAGATTTAGGTCTGGACTTAAAGCAAACTGAATCATTCCCGCCTTTGATTTAAATTTTATCCACGTAGTCAGACTGGCACAGTCTACAGCTAATTTGCTTTATCCTCTTTAAATTTGGGACTCAGTACTTAGCTTCATTATATACTTAATTAATTAGTGTTGGGGTAGCTAAGCGTAAGAGAGCCGACATTGCCGCCTATGCAATTGATCGCTCGAGATATTTAGTGACGTCATATATTGTATGACATAATTGGAATTTAGCGTTTGAAAAGTTATTGTGTCATGGCGAGCTGCTTAAATGTAGAACTTGAAGGCTATATTCTAATGAGGCTGAAGCAGTTGACGTCTTTGTATCGTACAGGTTCTTCCTGGATTATGCATTTGGAAAATACTGTGATTAAAGATATTGTTTCAAAGGCATAGTTCAGTTATTTGCCTGAAATTCTTCGAAAGAATGCCGCAGATTGACTGGATCCATTTTCGGATGATGGATTTCCAGTGTAGAACTTCTGACTTTGAAAAATGTGCATTTAACTGGACATCGTTTGGAAGGATTTAAGGATACAGTAAATGGAATAATGATTAAAGGAATTTATAACTGAATACTTAATGGCCGGATTCTTTCGTGCAAAGTAAGTTCTTTTTCTATTTTTCATTTTTACATTTTTCAAAATTTCGTTTGTTTACTAAATTGTAAATTCTATTTCAAATTTCTGTTTCTTACGGGAGGAAAAATAGCTACTGTAAGTGTAAAAAATAAGTGTGAAACGTCCCCACAGAATAACACGTGAAATTTCCCGAAAATCTCCAAAATAGAGAATATTTGGCAATGGCGACCAGAAATAAACTACAGCGAATTCCCATAGAGAAACTGAAATTTAGTCGCACGGGAAAACCAGACGATTGTTTCAAAAATCCTTTTAATTCTCATGTGTGTAAAATTAAAAATAGATGCTGCATTTGATTCATTGAATAAAATTTAATGTGTTCTGTGAATTAATCGAACGATTTTTTTCTTATGCCATGCCCCTTCAGGGTTGATTGACATGTCTCCTGACTTTTTTTATTTTTCCGTTTCAGGACATTATGCCTAGAGAAAAGTCCAGAAAATATGAAAAAAGCAAGCTCATTGCGGCTGTAAGGGAGGTTCTTAGGGGGAAGTCAGTTGGAAAAGTGGCCAAAGCATTTGGACTGCCAAAGACAACCCTATATGATCACTCGAAAGGCCATTAGGGCTTTTTTTCCCTATAAATCTACCTCCGGTAAAAGGAGGTAATCCCAATGCCAAAAAGTATGTTTTTCTCCCAAAGTTGAATTTAAAATTCCCAAATGATTATACCTTTTAGGGTTTTTGCCGTTTTAAGATAGTTTTGCTAATTTGTATGTATATTTAGGTAAATTATAATACTGTTGAACTATTACTGAAATGCAATTCATTAATACTTCACACAAAAACACATTTATGTAGATTTTGGCAATTTGCAAATTGTCCCAATTAATATAATTTCTGAGAATATTTTCCCAATTCCACCGGTGTCGGTGGCATTCCCAAATTGATGAAAAAAAGGCCTGGCCATCTTCAAGGAAATTACAGAAAGCCTGGGGTTGAGAGTTCTCTTAGCCATGTGGAAGAACAATCATTATTGCGCTATACGAAGTATATGGCTGATAGAGGAACGCCACTTACTACAAGCGTGTTGAGGAAGTTTGTAGTAGCCATCATACAACGAAATGGAAAACCAACTAGAATCAACCTTGAGAAGGGACCCAGTATGAAATGGATAAGAAAATTTTTTGCACGCAATCCAGAGCTTAAAAAGAGGAAACCAGATCGGGCTGATAATGGTAGGCTTAAAGTTACCCGGGAGGAGGTTGATGAGTATTTTCAGCTTCTTGAAAAAACTATCAATGAACTCAAAGTGACACCTGACCAGATATTTAATGTTGACGAGACACGTTTTGATGGACATGAACAGTCACGAGAAAAAGTGATAGTTGTTGGTAAATAGCACCCGTACGAGCAGCAGATGACAACTGGTATAGGTCACATAACTCTGAATCTTGCCATATCTGGCTCAGGACGTTATCTACCACCTATGGTTATATTTTCCAAGAATGTCCCTCGAGATCTTGAACCTCTCCCTGATTCATGGAATGTGACCTCTTCTAAGAAAGGATATATGGATAGTACCCTTTTTGTGGACTGGTTGAGTCAGTCGTTCATACCTAACTGTGGAAGGGATAGGCCAGTGTTGTTAATAATGGACAATCTTGGAGCCCACCTCACTCCTGATGCTATTGATCTGGCAAGAGAGAACCAAGTGGAGATGCTATGCCTTCCACCGCACTCAACACACCTACTCCAGCCATTGGATGTTCGCATTTTTCATTTACTGAAAACGAACCTTTCTAAAGTAGCATCAAGGCTTGGGCACCAGGTAAATCGTATATCCCGGGGACAAATGCCCGCTTTGATCAAGTATGCTCTGGTTATGTTGTCAGAACATGATATTATAGAAGCATTTAGACTTACAGGCATCATACCATGCAATCCTAGTATTGTAACACTTTTGAAACAGACACTTTCCAAACGGACAGATATAGAAAATGAAGGTAACCCCAACCATCTGGTCAACATGGGCATCGTGCCAGCTGCCCTTGCAGACATTCTAGTGCCCCCGCCCCCTAGGAGGGGTAAGAAGAGATTCGAGGGTGCGAGACTTATTACTGCACCTGACACGCATCAACAGTCCACTTCCAACAATGCAACTGAAGTGCAACCATCTACATCAGCTTCTGCCACACCTGATGAAATCTCTGTACCAGTGGAAGAATACCCTGATGATGGCATCTGCGTGGTTTGCATGACAAATCAGAGACTTGAATGGATAGGTTGTGACAGATGTGACAGTTGGTTTCACTATGCCTGCTTGAACAGGGAAAATCAGGTTTTGGTTGACTTGAGTGTGGTTACTGGAGACACGTGGTCCTGTGGTTTTTGTGAGGAAGAATAGACATATCGATATGTAGGACACTGACACTGTGTTTAGAAGTTGTTTTTTTTTTTGTTTTTTTTTTTTTTGTTCAAATTTTTTTCATTTTGATGAGACTATAAGTATATTTAAACTTATAGACAGTTCTGACAAATACAACCATTTACTTCATATAGACTAATTAAATAAATGCATTAAATTTTATTGCTGAAATATTTGTCTGATTTGGTGTCATGACACCTTAAAGGCAGTACTGGTCAAAGGTCGAGAATTGGTTCTCTGCAGAATGTAAATATCGATCAAACCTACCTACATATACATACCTGTATTACGTCATGTAGTAGAAGTAAACATCCCAAAATAGAATACACAGCTTTGAAAAAGGTCAGTCTACCAATCAATGACTATATCGTATATTTGATTAATTTTAAATGTATCTGTTTACCACGAAATAATTAAAACTGGGTCGAGAGATGGTACAAGGAGGCTAGTTTAAAGTTAAATTTGATTAAAGACAGCTACTGGATTGGAAATAATTTTTATTTTGTTTCTAATTTCATGTTCTCAGAAAATAAAACAGCCATCGTTCAATAATTAAACTTCTCTCTCGTTTGATTCAGCAAAATCTTTGTAGCTATCAAACATTTATACATAATTATATACAAAAACTTGAAACACATAGTTCCAAAAGATATTCGATAAAAGGCAGTATAATTGGAAAATTCTTATATCTAACGCATTTTAACACAAAATAATCTGTATGAGGATATGACCAATATTCATAGAGAGACCTTAACTCTATTCTTCTGATGACTTTGTTAATGGTGAAACCGACTGGAATTTTAAGCTGTAATCTTACAGTATTAAAATAGAAAAAAGTGGAGACTTCACAGGTCGTTCAACACGACAAAAACGAAAATGTTGCAGGCTTTGCCTCTATATTCATATATAAAACTTCCCAGATGTTCCAAAATAAAACAAAATGTTGTGAAGTAGACCGCTACTACAAGCAAGTAGATTGAAGGGCACTGATTAAAAAGTCCTGACATGGTCGTCAAAACGAACGCGTCTGATTGATACTGACAATACGGTGTTTTTCGTTTGATAATTTTATCACTTGTTCATAGTTGTATTCTTCCTTGTTTTCTTTTTTCAAAAGCATCATTCATGTGTTACCAGGTGACCTAAGTCCCGTCTAAGGTATCATGAATAATCCGTTTGCCAATAGTTTATCTGGTGTATTCTTTTGTAATGAACTCAACCCTCCCGCGACTAGTGTAATATCTATTTGATATATCTGTATGTTCTGCGTACTTCTTGTTTATCTTTCCTATAATGACAATAAAATCATGAATAGGAAAACATCATGGCAGCGTATAAGCCAGCATGCAGATGTTGTTAATTTTAAATATAGCAAGTGTCGTGCATTAACATTACATATCTCCACCGGTGATTTTGCTCCGACTGTTGTGTACTCTCAATTTCATATTTTGAAAATGGAGAGCATTTAAAGAACCAGAAACGGTTTTCTACAGAAGTAGCTGTGGTAGGGTCGTGCTTTGATATAGTTCTTTTCAGTGCTTCTAAAGGATAACCATACTTTGTGACAAGCCGAAATAAAGAAGTAAGATTTAGCATTAACATGATACTGTTGTAATGAACATCTTGGGATAACAACATAATGTATAACTTTATACATGTCTTCAGATATATTTAACACACTCACCAATACTTTAAATGAGCGAAATTCTTGAGTCCATGGTTGAAGTTCTTATCAATTTCCTACATAGAAAAAGAAAACGAATGACGTGATACACTGCATTCTGAGAGAAATGGGAAATGCATTCTATAAACTTTAACCATTTGCCCCATCTTTCCTTGAAAACTGAACTGCCCTATAATTATATCAAAAGGTAACCGTTTATCCTGAAAAATATCAAAAAAAATCTATATCAAATCGTTTAAAGGCACTTTGGTGACAAAAAAAGTGTTCATTTGATGTATTTCTTCAACATATAAGATAAACAAATATACAGAATGTATTTTCACTAGTTAGTGTCCTCATTGTATTTAAAGTATCATTCCCAAAAATACCAGGATAGTTCAAAAGAGGGTTTAAGTGCGAGGCAATAGATACAAAGCTTATAACATTAGTTTATATTCTTGTAAAGGTTGCCGACATTAAATCACGTGTGCTTTTAACACTGCAAATGCCTAGTATATCCAAATGAGAAATTCTTTTATAAAACCCTGCAGGTGGGTAAAGTCTCTTGCAATAAAACAGATACATAACATTGACATTTATGTTCTTTTCATGTCAGTTCTACATAAAAATACTCAAGAGCTAACTGTAGACATGAAAGTAATCTGCAACATATTATTTTAAGTGGGATTCTAACACCTCGTAAGATTATCCTGATTTAGTACACTTAATCCGTTGGCATTATCTGAACACATGTAGTTAGATCATTCCCACATTGTTTACGTTTAAAGATATGCCAGGCAAGATATCATATTGGAAGGAGATGCGTTTTGGTTGTTTGTTTTGGGTTATGCGTCATTTTTAAAAGTATTTCATTTATGTAACGTAACGGCAATAAACCTAATCTCCTAGGTTCTTTACAAATACGAACATATTCTCTGCAAGTAACTGCACACTAAACCCAATGAATCAGAGGGTATGGACGAAAAGACTTCAGACACATGGAGAACATATACCTCGTTAGACGGATGAACTCACGACCCCGTGTACAGTAGATATGCGCTCTCCTTACTGGGTTAAGAAAGCGTGCTCTGAATGAGAAGGCTGAGCAGACTATACGAAATTAGAAGCAATAAACAGAGAATCATCAAATTCAAAATAGTATCTTTAAGCATAATGTCAGTTTGACTGAATCTGTTCAGGCGAAGTTATGGAAAATGCAACACCGCTAGCTTCCGATAGGCTGAATAAACTCAATAGAGCTACACTAGTTCAAGTACAGAAGACATTTTACGGACGCCACACGGCAGTTGTTAATAAAGTCTATAAGAAGTTCCTTCAGAAAAATAAAACGCAATCGAGCAAAAGGGTGTTAGATCCTGCACAAATGAGTCTTTGTGTGAGAAGTAATGAAATGTACATTACTATCATGCCAAAAGCATTTAAGTCGTCTTAAAAAATCGTCAAAAAACATACAGTTCGTTATAAATACGTGCGAGTCAAATAGGCAGACCTCCAGATTTATGTCATTTTCATGAAATTTAGGAAGCAAGTTTAGTAATTGCAAGTAATAGCATACTAAGCGTGATTTGACCAGATTATGACAAGTAATTGAATTGCAAACTCTCTAAAGATGCCTAGCTCAGGCTAAAATGTTCTATTAGATACTTTGTCTTTGAATAAAATCAGAATTTCAAAACAAAATCAATAACTATCAAATGCTGTTTACTGAAAACGCTAAAAGGAAGAAATATTATATGTCTTTAATAAAGTAACATCTTATTACGTATTCCATCAGAGATGAATGTGGATAAAGTATAACGCGGTAATCCATTCAAAAATGATATAAATAACAGTCAAATTTTTAAGAATTAGGAATTCTACACTATAAGGACACAAAAAAAGCTTCAATCAAGATATCAAAAAGAATTAAAACCTCTTTCGTTTTCAACCCTTGATGTATCATTCGACAAGTTTACACCAAGGCTTGTGTATAGCTATTTTCTACAGTGTTAACATGCGCATATTGCCTTTTGCGTAAGACTCGTCCTCAAAACGATACACATTTTGTGTAATCTGTTTAATTACGAAATAATTTATAGCAAAAGAGTGTTTTAACAATATTTATGCACGATGGGCGGTTATACGTCGGGCGTAATAATTTTACGAGGGTGCAGCCCGGGTGAAATTATTTGTACGACGTATTACCGCCCGAGTATATAAATAATGTTAAAACACGGTTTTGCTTTAAATTTTCCGATTGTAATATGCCCTTATTCTAAAACAGTAGATGAAATATAGGAGCGCTCTTTCTTGGTCGCAACAAAAACATCACCTCGCCGCACGTTAACGTGACGTCATTCTAGCGTAAGTGTGTTTTAACAGAGTCAAGCATATTAGAATGTTATATAATATATAGATATACGCATGTTTGATAAACGACAGTCAATCTATCATGTACCCTGAAAACTTCATGAATAGTTTTACCTACAGAAATGTTAGCTTTGAAATATTATTAAACAGTCCACAACCATTTTAATTAGTACCTCACTCTTACGTCACGATTTGATATCAAAGTTTCCCTAGTAGACTTTAATAACAAAAATACGTGAACCATATTTTAATTTCGAGTCCTCAAAACACTCATGATTACTCCTGGGAATCTATCAATATAAACTCGTTAAACAGCAACAAAGGATCGTCGAAAATTAACTGAAACTTAAACTGAATAATTTGATTAAACGCCTATTTCTATACAATGACATATTCAATGGTTTTGTACATAACAATTATAACAGTAATAATAACGACAATAATAATAACAATCATAAGAGCCTTATTTAAACAGAAAGTCATGACCGCACCCTTCCCCGTGAGGTTGTTTTGAGCATGCAATACAAAGCAACAATTTTCACCTTGACGAAAGTAGAGAGAATTTATACGAACTAAATCACCACCACAATATACCAGACCAATTACGACAAAGCGCCTAGCAGTGCAAACGAACACACACATATGCCACAGCAAGTTCACTAACCCAAAAAAAATTAGTTTCGACGCTGCTTTATATATGAGCCCGAATTGCACTACATATTCGTACTGGTTCAACATTTGCATATATATACTCAAATCTCTGTTTTCATGTCTCACAAATCAGTAGTGACTTTTTAGTCGTTATAACTGATTGGGACCAGAGAAGCTATATTTTATCTCTCTGAAAGTTAACTATATCTCGAGGATACCTTGAATATATATATAGATAATTTGCATTAAGGGATAAAATTATGTTCAGAACAGTTGACTTTCCCATACGTGAGATCCGCTAGGATACAAGTTCGCATTATAAATTATTATATAGTAGAGAGAATTTATACGAACTAAATCACCACCACAATATACCAGACCAATTACGGCAAAGCGCCTAGCAGTGCAAACGAACACAAACATGCCACAGCAAGTCCACTAACCCAGTAACTAGTGGACTTGCTGTTTCTAAGCCACTATCTTAAACTTTGACTGCAATAGTTCTAAACGTCTTACTCATAATAATATTAATACGATACATGTAACACTTTCACATGAAGAGCAATATCATGTCATGCATAATGCCTTACCATGAAAACAAATTTAACTCTCTTTGAAAAAATGCAAACAAACACTAGAAAAGGATTTTTTATTTGAAACAATATTTGCAACGAAAAAAAGTGAAATAAGAAAAAAATATGAAATAAAAGCTGGCTTATCTTATATTTTTCCCTTAGCACCGCGAAAATAGCATCAAACAGGCCACTTGAGACTTTTGATGAAAAAAAATCTCATTAAGGTATTCTGCTCGTGTGATAATCTGCGTAACGTCTCTTATCCATAAAACCTAGATTAATGCATTGTAGTTTATTAACGGGTAGAATAAACGTTGCTGGGAATCTATTACATACTGTGTATTACATATTTAACAGTCAGTGCTTTTGTTTTACTAAAGTTTAATTTTGATTAAGATAATTAATAATTATTATATAGAATAAACATCAATATAAAAAATGGCGAATTGTGAAAAAGTAAGCACATGAACCTATACATAAAATAAACAGCAAAATAAAGACTGCAACTGAAAATTTTATGTAAAGTCATTTCCATCCACATGGACCCAGCCGAAAACACGTATTTATTACCAGCTGTAACGCCATGACATTTAAATGTCATGAAAACGTGACATCGTCCACAACGTATTTGGGAAAAAGTGACAAACAGCTACTAGATTTCATTTCAGCTGATCTTGGATTTAATTATTTTTTTTAAAAAGACAAAAACTGTTTTGCGCATTAAACAGGGTGTAGAGACAAGAAAGGTTTGGATATGCATCTATGAAGACATGATCTATTTGCAAATATTTCAACTAAGCAGCATATTTAAATGATCAATAGGTATCCTTTCAGTGATAGAAGGTCAAAACCCGCATACAATTAGTTGGACTAGAAATAAAGAGAATTCCCAGAAGCGCTTGAATCACTATAGCGACCCCTACAATTCTAATCTAATACCCGATTAAGTTTTCAGTTGTGAGAGGTGTTTCACATTTCATTACCTCTCATGAACAAACTTGACCAAACCGAGTCTGCTATTATTCTTCGTTTGGTTGCATTCTATGCTTCAAATGATCTTTTTACAGATTTTATTAATAAAACTTAAAGCAAAAAATCTAGTTGATGTCAGTTGAGTATTCGCAGGTTGGGAGAACTTCAATAACTGTTGAAATCATTTTTATTTGGGTAAAGAAATATGTAGAGATGGTACCTAAAAATTCAAATTGCATCTGATATTACTTTCTGTTGAAAACGTAATACCAGAGTACCTCAATTATATAATTGTTTAATTTTCATACTTTATTTTTCATACTGAAAGGCAATATATAATCCAAAAAACTTGATCCTACTAAGAAAAGTGAAGCCAGTGGCAGATAACTCTTCTAGGACTATTTAGTTATCTGAACAAAGTATGCATAGATTCGGATGTTTCCCAAAAGTATAGTTTACTTCAAGATCTATGAATAATCATTCAAACAAAAACGTTGAGCATTATCTTTCATTTTCAAACGAACTAATTCAAAGGCAATTTTATTTATTACTGCCAATAATTTACAGGCATGGTATGATCATAGGAAAGTAAACATTATTCGTGAGAAAAAATATAAATGGACTATATGAATTTTACGACATCTAATCCCTCAACATTTTACAAAATTCGTTTGCCAAGAATAATCAAGGCCTCAAAGTGTACGAGTTAAAAACAGAGCGATATATAAATGTATATTCTATCTGATGGTCACACCAAAACCATACCAAAAACTGTGCGGAATGAAGTTATTTCACTTTTTTGACACGCATCAAGTGTTTACAAATGTACCTAATTTGCATATTAAGTGAGGCGTGCGGAATAAAACTGAAACTGAATAATTTGATTAAACGCCTATTTTTATACAATGATACATTAAATGGCGTTGTGCATAATAATAATAATTATTATTATTACAATATTAATAGTGACAATAATAATAATAATAACAGCCTTATTGTAACAAACAGTCAAGACCGCACCCCTCCCCCTGAGGTCATTTTACCCCTATTGCAAATACCAGTGCTTAAAGCATCACATGGTACGCCCAGACGAGCTGCATATAGAGGTTCAATCCCCCCGGTTAATGGTGCCATGAATGTAAAACCTTTTACAAAAAATTAAGAACTATCACCTGCTGTTTTTGCATAATAAACACTTATCAAAGCATTTAAAACAATGCCGCGAAATTGCTGAAATACAGTGTCTTAATATTTTTTTTGAATGTGTCAAGTGATCTACTTTTGTGTAATTCTAACGGCAGTTCATTCAAAAGTTTTGGACCAATAGTAGTAATCGCATTTACCTTGCGGAAACTGCCGCCACAGAAACTTCTGTTAATATAATGCAGACGTTCTCTAGTATAAATAAAATGGTTGTGTTAGTTCATTTGTTATAGCTAATCCACCAAAACAACGAAGCTGATGTCGCTGTCAAAAGTTCCCGTATTTACTGCACGGTGCTATGTTAAAATATTGCTAGTGTGAGATAAGCGATATGCACTTCAGTTTTGCACTTGATTTGTTGTTGTTGTCGTTGTCGTTGAATACGTAGCCTTAGGTACCATCTCTATAATATGTAAATATTTACATGTATGATATAGTGATTTTTTTCAATTCAACTTGCACATTGTTGTTGTTCGCATTGTCATTTTTTCATGATATTTAGGATTTTCGAGCTGACGTACTGACCTCCATTGGTGTTGTTATTTGTTTTCGACTGTACTTACCAGAGCTCTAGTTGGGAACGGCCCCTGCGAAAGCGGGTACACTGATTCTACGGTTACAACGGTGAACCAGCCACTGCTTATTCATCTGTTAACTAGGTACGCAACGGGGGTAGACTTTCACGATGATAAAATACTAAAGACTTTAAAATTACAATCAATCACTTTAGTTTTGGGTAACAAAACTATTAAATATCCTCTATTTAATATGTGCCTTCTGATAACCAAAATTATTTAAGACTTAGTAATAAAAGGTTTATCTTTTCAGCGCACACCTGTTCCGTGTCCCGGTTATTACAGAATGTAGGTCAAAGTCCAAGAAAACGTTATATCAAGATGTTCCGTCATGGTCTGTATATCCTACACTTTTTGTTACAGTTTGCGTCTTTCACAAATTGAGGTTTCAGAGCAAGAACCATACACTGACAACTGGAACTGATCTGCTCGCTTGCCTTAACAGGAGAAGCGCAAATCTACTGATCGCTTGGTTCCATGATCGCATGAGTTTCATCCCCGGTCGAGGAGTATGGTGCGATCTGTTGCGATTTGATAAAAGACATTCTTATTGTCTGAATTCCGCGCACATTCAAGTGGAAAGTTGTTAGATACTTGCGGAGAACAGCATAATTACTGTCAACGGTCCATCGTGG
Organism: Mercenaria mercenaria; assembly: GCF_021730395.1. Taxonomy (NCBI): domain Eukaryota; kingdom Metazoa; phylum Mollusca; class Bivalvia; order Venerida; family Veneridae; genus Mercenaria; species Mercenaria mercenaria. The sequence continues at coordinate 73,329,262 of NC_069376.1, read as the reverse complement.
TAAATTTGAAATGCTGTTGAAAATGGTGCTAAAGCAAAAAAGAAGAAGAAAAAACCTAATCAAAACGTTCTGCTTTTAGTTTGCTAGGTATTTGTTTGCACTAAACTCTTCCAGTCCCTCCTAAGACTTAAAAAGAATTTTTTTTATTTGTATAAGTTTTGGTCAAAATCTAGAGCCACTCAAACTAAACATTTCTAAAGGGTGTACAATGAATGGTCGTTCTAGGTTTATATCTGTTTTAGTTTATTTGTTAGTGTTATTTATCTCTCTTGGAAATATGCATTTAATTGCACAGGTATCAATTTAACTTTGTTTGCTTTTGCACGACGTCAATTCGTCAAAAAGTGGTACGGGAAAATAAACAGTCATAGGTTTTCTTAACTTTTAAATGCATACGCTTCTACAGTACGTTATTTGCAGAATAGGGCTTTTTTGTGGCAACTGGCATCTCTCACAGACATTTTAATTTTGATTTTACAGACATGCTTTTAACACGAAATGCATGAAAATATATTGCCGAAATATATAAGGAGACCGTCGCACATCGCACTCAATCCTTATGCTTGTCTTGATGTGATATTATCGATGTATCAACATTGTAAAATATGGAATCATAATTTGAAGATATAAACTATCTAAGAAATGGCCTTTCATAAATTTTATTGGTAATGAGGATAAAATGCCAACTTAAGACTCTGAACAATATACTAGGAAAGTATCGTGTTTTAAATCTATGAACAATAAGCTTGAATGAAAATTGCAAGAGAGAAGCATTGATCTTACATTGAGCTAAAACTTCTAAATGCGGTGTGTGAAAGGGTTGCCTTTATTTAAGATCTAAAACTTGTGTCTAGTCGTCATTCAATTAAGCCTAATATTGCTTTATTATATTGTAAAAAGTTGTATGACGTGAATTTCTTGTATTCTTTCAGATGTTCTCCGTAATGAATTACAGTTAAATAAAGCCACTGTCATAAGTGAAATTGATTTTAGACCTTCCCAGTATTTTGAAAGAAATTCAGTAGAAGGATAGGTTACATGTTGACGCAATGTAAAAGGAAACTTTAAAACAGAGCAAGACAGTATCAAATACTTCAAAGAGTGACATCGCTAAAAGGGGGATTTATCGAGGTATTTGAAAATAGGTGTTAAAACATGTTTGAAGGCATAAGATGTAAGGTCAAGCATTTTTCTCCTTATATTCCTGTCTGACAATTATTTTTGCGGCAGGTATCTCCTGTATATTTGCCCAATATATTAGCTAGTCTTTTCAGAGACTTTTTCAACGGGAAAACATTGCTGCTATCACATCCGGGTTGTGTGTTATTTAAAAAACAACCAATGGTCAGCACTTGCCTGTCAGCTCTGTCCTTATTGGCAATTAAGGAACACCTCTAATTATTTAATGAACAGAACAGAACATAAATTGATTAGTCTTAAGCATATACCAGCTTATCGATTTAATGCCATATTGCTAACATATTGCATTACGTAAGTTTGTCTAACAAATGAGTATCCATTAGCGACCCATTTACACAAAGGACACTATTTCTCTTATTTGTTTGGCCGTAAAGCAGCTCAAACAAAGAGACATGTTCTTCTTTCTCTGACATTTAGGCCTAAAATCTAAATTTGCTGATGTATTTGTTCCTGCATTTATTCCATGAGTTTTTAATGCGTCTGCAATGATTTAGAACTGTTACAATGAGTCTTATTCTATTTATATTTATAAGTTGCGTGTTCATTACAATAGTCTAAATAACTTCAAGTCGAGTGAGTCGGTCATTTGCAAACAAAGTTGGCCTTTCTGTTCAAAGTCAATATATTTCATGACGATCGGACGTCATCCGCGTCATGTTTTGTAATTGTTTTTGTCAATATAAGTTTTAATAAACGCAAAAAGAAATTATCGTCAGAGCATCTCAGACCTGTATTAAGTACCTTTTCTTCGTGGAGATTGTAAATAAAGAGACTGCAGAAAATACAGTAAGTCAATTCATTTTCTATGTAAATACGTCAAATCGTATTTGAACCTCTAAACATATGTCCATCTAATTTAGTTCGTACCACATACTGTCATGTTCGAAATCATAAATTAACGAATATAATAAACGTAATACCATCCACCTGAAGAAACATCATACAATTACCAGACGAAAAAATAAAAGTCATAATAATATTTGATTTTCGCAAATAATCTCCGAAATTACTTTTACAAATGTCAGACATCCTGGTATAAGGCGCTATTTATTATCATAATAGTATCAACTGCCAAACTCATCAACGAATGCACAATAACTATTGATTCAATCATAATTTTCTGGTATTGTAGCAATTTTTGCGATTTTACCATTAGTGATATTTTAATCAAGTATGTACGGACTTCACTTAAAATATTAAATCTGAAAAGCAGCAGACCTGAAACACATTAGAATGGTAGATATGTAGAGAGAATATTTTATGTTGTATTCATTAAACTAGTTGAGGAAGACAATAGACTGTGAGATTCAGTCAAGAATGTCATCATTTGTATTCATAAAGTTAAACAAACTAAATGTTGATATACACAAACGTAGTATTCGCTTTCTCTCATGCAAATTATTCTTGAGACATCGTTCCTATTATAAACGACGTCAAGGTAATTATGTTATCAAGTATTCTAACACGACCCGATTGTTTTCCTATTAATCAATGAAGGCTGAAAATTGTGTGTTATTATTCAACAATTCATTTTTCTGACGTCACAATTATTACATCATAGCGTTAGACGGCATAGCGGCGCGTTGGGAAAAAAATCAACAGAAATAAGGCAAATATTTGATGGATATCGTCAAGGACGTATATAATAATTCTTGATAACGTGTTAGAATCGAAATAATATATCACAAACAGTTAATTGCTCGTGAATAAAATCATTGTTTGTCGTTTAGATGCGCATTATTATAGATAGATTTTATTCGTACAAAGGCAATATGCCTATCAGTACACAAACTATATACAGTCATTAAATTGAAAACATGTCAATAGCATATTATACACATATTATACAAACAGATCAAAATACATTGTTATAACAAATTTACCAAATAGTGAGAGGACATGATTACTGTTGGTAACGTATGACGCCTCTTTTTTCGAAACTTTTAAATATATACATTGCTAGATTTTTGACTATCCGTAAGTTATCAGATTGAAACAATTCTTTACATTTTAGGGTATTTGGATATTTCCAGTAGTATTTTTTCATATGTATACGTCGGATATCTTGATACAATGGGAATTCAAATAAAAAATTGAATTCGTCTTCCAGTGTATTGCATAACTTACATTTTCTCTGGTCAAACGCTATTTTATTTGGCTTATGCTATCTGCCTGATTCTACTTCTAAATAATGTGCAGATACTCTCAGTCTTGTTAAAGCATTTCTAAACTTTTTAATATTAATAATGTCTAAATAAGGTTGATATCTAAAACATTAAATAATCTATATGTTCTTGCCCTGGTCGAGATTTCTAGTTGGGCGCTCCATTGCTGCAACCCAGTATCGTGCAGTCTTTGTTTGAATACTTCTAAAAACATATTTTATTGGTAACACCTTGAAACAGCCATACATGGTTAAAACCTAAAGATTCAAGTAAATATTTAGTGTAATATGCTCATGATTTCTGTTAGGATACACATCCAAATCTTGTAACATTATATTGTACACAATTTTTATATATTTTGTAGAATCACATTCTAATAACTTAAACCAGTATCTTAATATACATAACAACCTTTTATGAAGTAAACTTGTACGACCTAACTCTCCATATACAAAACTATTTTGTGTCTGTGTACGTACACCAAGAAGTTGTTTACAATACTGTAGGTGTATTCTTTCTATAACATTTATTTCCCTAAATCCCCATATTTCACACCCGTAACATAAAATAGGAAAAATTAATTTGTCAAATAAATCTAGAGAATGGCTAACACCAATATAAAGTAAATTTTACTAAATAGGATTTATGTTGTATATCGCCTTTAACGCCTGACCCGCCAGTGTCTCCTGAGTTGCAGTAAACGAGCCACCTGTGGTAAATGTAACTCCTAAGTATGTAAAACGTTCAACAATATCTACAATTTGACCATTATATGTAAAATTCAAATTTCTCCTGCTTGTGCCACATTTCCTGAAAACTATCACCTTACTTTTGCATACATTAACCGTTACCTTCCATTTTATATCAAATAACATATCAAGTAAGCTAGATTCCGTTTCAGAAAAAATAACAATATCATCAGCGTACAGTAAAAGAAAAAGTTTAAATATGTCTAAGTTTACTCCCTCGAATCCATTTAAGATAAAATGTTCTTCAATGTCAAAGACACTCACCCTGACGTACGCCTAACATACATGTGAAATCTTTGCTTATTGTATTCATATGCTTAACTCTAGACTTGACATTACTATACATTGATCTAATAACATTTAACATTTAACAATTTACCTCTAACTCCTAACGTCAGCAGCTTATACCAAATTATGTCGCGTACAACAAAATCAAAAGCCTTCGTAAAATCAATAAAGGCTACAAAAAAGTTTTTTATTTGTATTAAGCATATGGTTAATAAGGCTATGCAAAATAAAAATATTATCAACCGTGCTCATATTTTTCCTAAAACCAGCCTGAGCTTCGATGTATACATTGTAATGTTCAGCCCACAGATCTAATCTATTATTCAGCACTTTCGTAAAAAGTAATAGTGCTAAATAACATAATTGGCCTATAGTTCCCAGTTCGCCTATATCGCCCTTTTTATGTATAGGAATAATATATCCCTCCGTCCACTTTTCCGGAAAATAACCCAGATCAAAAATTTTACGAGAATCGATAAGAAAAATCTACTTGAAAAATACATTTAACACTAAGTCTGGTCCAGCCGCTATTCCTAGCTTCAGCTCACTACAGGCTTTAACAACTTCAGCCGAAGAAATCTTAACATTCAATTCAGCAAACATTTCGTTAAGTTCGTTATTAAGATATCTCCGATTAAACTGAATGATATCGTCATCAGGCTGATAAAAAGCCCGCCGAATCTGGATTATTTACAGCTTTAAAATATTCAGCAAAACAATCAGCAGAAATGCTCTTGGAACTATTCTTAACACATAAACGTTTTAACAATTTCCAATATTCTTTTGCGTTTGAAATTCTCATATTTTCCAGCTTTTTAATTTGTATTTTGTCATAATTATACCTTTTGCTTCTTACTATATATTTGTATTCACTTCTAGCTTCAATCATACCTATACTATTTTCATTACAATCATTCGGGCTGCGCTCTCGTGATAAAATTTCTTCGCATCTAAACTCCAAACAATGATTTTACTCAATGACAAATCACGGTTTTGGATATATTATTTCTTAAGTATAATAAAAATACAAATTTTTAAAGCTTTATTACTAGTATATGGTTTCAGATGCGCATATTCAAAATGAAAATAAAAACAAGTAATGTCAATGTTCAATATGTGATTGGTTAAACACTATATGCTCCGATACCTGACAACAATAAAAACGAGAACTGGATGGAAGAACTGAGATAACTGGAAATAATTACTGCTTATCCTTACCTTATGTCTCGTAATTGTTAACGTGTTGAACACAAGCAATGACGCAGGAATTGTTCGTTAATTCAGATAAAAACAGTCGTAAGACGAAATTACATTCATATCAATTTAACTTAAGATAGTTTTTAACGTGCGGATCAATTATTTTCCTCAAATGCAGAATTTGATTAAACGTTGGTTTTGTCTCAAAACTTCAGAATATTGTTAGAAAATTTGGCAAATGTTAGGGTCGTGTGCATGATATTTTTCTAGACTGATTTAAAATATCTGAAACTCATCAACTTTAAATCAATATATTGCGTATTATATGGTCAAATAAAATGCTTATAAGCCCTTGTTTAGTTTAGATATTTTACCAATAATTAATGGGATTAGCAAATGTCAAGCGAAATTATTATTTGATATATACTGAAACCACTGAAAACGGATGATAAGAGTACATGTACAAATTATTTTTGAAAACAGTTTTCTTAAGACAAATTAATTAACAGATGAAATGTCTCAGGAATTGGTCAACATCTGATACGAACATTGTTAATCCATGATCGTATATACAGATGTGGAAGTAATTCGGGCAATAAATGGTCTTCTGTCTTATTACTTGTCTCTGATAACATGTGTTGTTCTAATAAAAAAAACTTTACTGTCACAACATGAACTTTGTCCATGCATAATATCACTAAACCTCCTAGCTAACTGTTGCCTATATTTTTATTTGAGTGCTCTTAGGTTATGGACTTCATGATTCACTGTTATGAATATTCTGTCAGATCAACATGTCAAGCATTAGCATATCAGTGGTTTCTTCTGTGCTAATTTCGTATTTGTCTCTCTCATAACGAAACCTAATTAGCTTATAATGCTGAATTATGGACAGGAAACCAAACATTCCTAGCCGTATTGACCGAATTAGGCAGTACTCAAGTTGTGTCTTCCAAATATAATCAGATGTGGGTCCGAAGGACATTTGTTTCCTACTATGGTATCATGACTCTAGGTCAAATATTTTTCAGAATATATGAAACATAAACTTTTAAGCACTTTATGTGTATTTTGCACTAAGTCTGGGACCATAACTCTTGCCTGGCTGAGTAAAAATGAAATGAATGAATTTCACAAACTTCATTTGGAGATACATTCAAGTCAAGGTCCAAAACTCTGGTCTGGCTGTGTGAAATCCTGATTAACACCAGGTGCATAACTTCACATGCTGAATGAAATCCTGTGAAGTTAGATCACTATGGATCAAATACTACTGAGATAAGTACGACACAAATTCGGATGGACGGACGGATAAGATAAATTAAAGTGGGGGTGGGGGGTGGGGCATAAACATGACGTGTAAAAAGGATTATCAATATCGTAACTTTACAAGAAACTTTCTAGATACGTTTCTCGTATACTATAAGCACAGATTTACGATAATATTTACGTTTTCTTATATATGCACACTGTTAATAGTGTTTATTTTTGAAAGTTGTGTGAGGTCACTTGCTTTTTAATCACTCTAGCAAATTCGAGCACATGACCCTATATTTTTCATTTGACGAATTTTCTGTTCTGAAGGTTTGAAAAATATGGGTTTAATTCCAAATTCCAAATGTTAGAAAACATTTTTATCCAAACGTGCAGAACTATCTTAAGATACTGTCGTAAAAATAAATCAAAGACAAGTGTTCTACATTAATATCGTTTCATATTTTTGCATAAAGTTAATTAATAGTCTGAAAAGTTAATAAATTGTTAAACGGTTGAAGTCTCATGATACAGTTATTCTTAATTTGACATTCACTCTCAATATAACTTATTTCAATGACTTCTAATGGGTTTTCATCAATGTCACATCATTAATATTAGACCCTTTGAAAAATGAGTTAATGTTAAGTCAGTTACCATTAGGAACACTTCATATTTTTGTGAAGACTGCAATACACCTGTGAATGGTATGCCGGCAAATGACAATCAATTCAGTTAGTGTTTTATAACACGACACAATAAGTGGATTTTACCCGACTTTATAGACCGGCGAATTATCTAAAAACAGTCATGTGACAAAGCAGAATATCATTTACTATTCTTTTTTTTTTAGTTATAGGAGATTCATTATGAAAGTTACACCAAACTAGTAGGTGATAACTAAACGCCAATGGTTGGTCTAACATAAGAAATAAAGTACGTATTATAGTAGATTTTAACTGCCGTAGAGATAACAAAGCCAACAGGGAGATACCGATAGTTTAAAAATATGTTTAAAGCATATTTTACAATTCTTCATGCTGTTACTTTTAATATTTTATGGCAATCAAAGATGTAAATAAAAACTGTTTAAGCCTACTCCTTTGAGGCATTTAGGACTCGTTGCTAGAAATATATATAAGTATTACTTTTTCTGTCTTACTATTTGACTCTTTTTACATGTACTTTCCTTAGAAGTACAAGTGACCTTTGTCATTATCACTGGTCATCGTGAATAGCCATGTTGTCTATGATGAAACTGTAGTGTTACTGGATAATGAACTGAATTATTTCTGTGTTTCCTTTTATAAATATTCCAGTACATCGACATGTGAAGAAGAATGTTTCGAGTTGATTAAGGCCAGGAAATCAAACAAAATTAAACGGCATAGGGCTAGAATAGATATTGTAACAATACGTTAAGAATTTTACATATTTTGTTCTAGAATAAAGTAAAGATTCACTATCAAATTTGCCAGAAAGTTCTAAAAAGATTAACAACTGAACATACAAAATAAACTGCATTTCATTTACTGATATCTAAGGACTATCTTAACAAAAAGTGTAGCCAATCTGTGTGTGTGAAGTTACTCGATCTATGCATATTGCATAGATAAAATCGTGTGTATATACCGACAAAAATAATTACAGAAAATGACCCTAATGGGAATAGGTATTTTCATCGCACATCGTTTCTGTAAGTGAAAGCAGTTAATAATTATCAGTATATCAACCCATGTGACAAGTCATTAAACGGGTATAAGCTGAACACCTTCTTAATTATATATTCACATTAGCAACGGACATAACGCCCTGAATGTCACCTACCCTTCTAATTATAGTAGAAAAAGTTCATCGTGAAGTTAAAGTCCCATTCAATAAGACGAATGAGAAGCTTATAGGAGCAACAAATCGCAGGCAGAGCGCGAAACTATTGTTACTGTATATAGATAATGAACAAGATACAATAGTTTCGCGCTCACTATTGTTACTGTAAATAGATAAAGAATAAGACACAATAGTTTCGCGCTCAGCCCTCAAAATACATTTTGTAAAGGCTGCTGACTCCGAATCAAGAAGCAGTGTTCTAGCTAATGACGACGTTTCTCTATGACAACACTGCAGGTGGGAACCTTTTACATATTCCATTAACTTAAGTTAATAATACTGACACATACGCTAAAATGGTATTCAACCCAACAAATTCTTCGAGCCGGTTGTATGCATCATATTATTTTGAAGGATAGCTTAAACACATCATCAAAAGAATGTAAGCATTGTTACACCTCAAAATGGTAGCAACGCATTTTGGTAAATTCGGCCGAGTTTTGGTAGCGACAAAATGCGTTGCAGTGGTACATATGAGGTGCTAAGGATCATGGAATGGAACGTAATTTGGTAGTTTTTTCCACATCAGGGGCTGTGCTCACCTTTACATTTCGCACAAAAGAGAGAGATAAAAGGAGGGAATGTCTCCTATAAAAATGGTCGGGGAGGGGGTTCGCAGCCCTCTCCCGAGACAAAATGTGGGCGTGGGCTTACTCGAATAATTTTCCAGAAACTAAAGTCTCCGTCGTTAGATTTAGAGTTTCATTTTGGTGTATACAAGCGAGTGGTATTTTGGGGTCCTCCCCGGACAACGCATGGAAATGGTGGGTTCTGTGTGTTTAGATGGGTAACAAATATATCATTTACTCAGAAATGAAGCTTCCTCCGCAATAAGGTATACAATGTCATGTATCTTATTACTCATCTACATATATAAATGCGAATGATTTTCTCTAAATATTTATCGCAGATTTTGTCCCAGGGTCATGCAAACGACGCATCAAATAATTGTGGTGAACTCTTATGCCAAGTTCCTTCAATATCCCTCGATGAATGTCAAAGTTAGAGTTGCACTGACCTCTCTCACGTGTGTTCCAATGGTCCTGCTTGACTGAATCTAGGGCCGTTATAATCTAAAGGTCAAAAGGTCAAGGTAGGATGAGCGACTAAGTTCCATCATGATCTCTTTGAAGTAATATTGTCCATTCGTACTGTAAACCATGAGTTTTGTGTGGATGTGTACATATCCAACGCATTTTGGTACAACATTATTGTAAACTACCAAAATGCGCTACACTAAACGCAGTTTGGTAGTGACTATGAAAACTCGGCCGAATTTTGGTAGTGAATACCAAAATGCGTTGCTACCATTTTGAGGTGCAACAAAGCATAATGAATTGGCATTATGTAAACGCTTATTGTTGAATTATTGTTATAATGTTTATGGCTACATCTAGAAAATATGTTATGTGCAATGCAAAGGCGGATGGCTAAAAGATTATAAGAAATACATCAAATCGAAAGTCACATTGAAATAATAAAAAATAAATGTGTTTAAAATGCATGTGGGAGAGTCAAAATCATCATATATATAATGTTGTAAAATATGCACATTTCCGCATTATTGTCGTTTTAGGTCGAACCTTAGAAAGTACCTTAAGCTGTGAATATATATTTTTTCTGAGTTACTATGTATTACACACGTGCCATTTCTGGTTTATGTTGTAAAAGTCTATTGAAAGTTTTCTCTCCAAAAATGTAACGCTGTATCATATTTGGCGTGTGACGTGTAATGTTTAGGAAACCGTTGCAAAAGTAATTGCCTTGTTTAGCCAATTCATAACTACAGAACCTTTCATTTTCATTATAGGTAAAACAACTGAATTAAACTCTAATACCCCTATACAGGTTAGTAGAAGCTATCAGTATTCGGGACGCCATTATCGTAAAAACAAAACACATTAACTTTGAATAAAAAACAAAGACAAATATCAAACAGGGAATGCCACGCACCAAAAACGCAGCCTCCCCAAAACGAAACCCCCAGCACGCAGACGCGCGCACCACACACACATACACACACACACGCACACACACCCAAAGCCAACACATAAGGACAAAACGAACAACACACACGCACACAAAGCCAACACATAAGACGAAACGAACAAACAAAGGAACACAGTGGGGCACCGCCTTGGAACGGTTAGTGGCAAAAACACCACTGGGGAGCTTAAACCGGTTTATGGTGCACTTAACCTCACTCTTACCCCCACCATGTTCCAAAGACATGGGACAGTGTAAATAAAAGTAATCCCCTCCAGGTGAATCTCTTACACACGTAATGGAAACAAAAAGGCATGGCATGTAAAACACAAAAATGCTCGTGTATAAATATATAAAAAACAAACCTTAAGAACCAAAACCGTATGTACTCAATGACTTTTCAGAAGACAGAGCAACAAGAGAAACACCCTTAAGGGCCCGACGAAACAGGCCAGAAGACAAATATCAAAACAGTTCAGTCCTGGTAGGATTTAACTAGAGCTATCACTAAAGGTGATGAATGTACCCCCCACATGCACTGACACAGTACATTGCAATTTGACACACACAAGACTGCATAATTATGTGGACTGTGTGCATATAGACTGTATGAATACAGTATAGTAACAAAAAACAAAGTCCCATAACTATGCAGAATATTTATCTAAAAGAATGTAACATGCACCATGCACAACTAGGGTTGGTACTGATCACTTGTGTGAAGTTTCATTAAATTGTGTGCAAGGGTTTGGTAGATTAGGAACGCACAAGATTGCATATGCAGACTGTATGTACATAGTATGTTAACAAGAAACAAAGTCCAATAATTCTGCAATTTTTGTCGCTGAAAGAACCTAACATGCCCCATGCACAACCACTGTTGTTACTGATCACTTGTGTGAAGTTTCATTAAATTGTGTCACGGGGATGAGGAGAGATGGTGCGCACAAGATTGTGTCTATATATATAGTATAGTAACAAAAAAAACAAAGTCCCATAACTCTGCAAATTTTTTTTCTAAAAGAACCTAACATGCCCCATGCACAACTACTGTTGGTACTGATCACTTGTGTGAAGTTTCATTAAATTGTGTCAAGGGGATGAGGAGAGATGGTGCGCACAAGATTGTGTCTATGTATATAGTTTAGTAACAAAAAAACAAAGTCCCATAACTCTGCAAATTGTTTTTCTAAAAGAACCTAACATGCCCCATGCACAACTACTGTTGGTACTGATCACTTGTGTGAAGTTTCATTAAATTCTGTCAAGGGGATAAGGAGAGATGGTGCGCACAAGATTGCGTCTACGGACAGACGGACAGACGACCAGACAGGCAGACAGACGGACAGACAGACAGACAGACAGACAACCTGAAACCAGTATACCCCCTTTGCAACTTTGTTGTCGGGGGGTACAAAAACTGCTCATCATAGAGTCCTCCCCCTCTTCCGTCAGACGCAATCAAAGAGGGAAGCGTAGTGTCCAACTGTAAACGGGTTGAACACTAAACATGCGGTATGTCTCAAAACAGTTGGGTCGTAACCTCTTTTAATAAAACGTTTGATAATCTTTTCAAATACATTTGGAAAATTACCGTGACCCAAGATCTTACGAAGTTTGTAAACCACATCCCCATAAAAAACGGGTTTAGAAATACCTTCTCGCAGAAGTGTCTTTAAATTACTATTGAATTTTAAAACTAAATCAGAATTACGATAATAAAATTTAGCAAAATATTTACGCAATTTGTAATAACGGTAGCCTTGCTGCAGAAGTTTACCTGTAATATATTAATTACGTTCATTGAAATGCTTGACATGACTACACGCTCTGGCAAACCGAATTAATTGAGAAATATATACCCCATAAGATGTAGCCTGAGGTACATCCCCATCCAAATGGGGAAAATTTACAATACTAAAATTAAAATCATCCCTCTTGTCATAAATTTTGGTATGTATAAAATTGTCATAAATAGAGAGATGTAAATCTAAAAATGAAGCATCAGTATCCGAATTGTTAGTTTTAATTAACTGAAGCTCCCTAGGATAAATAGTACCCACCAATTGACCAAAAAACGGATTATCATTTTGAAATAAAATAACACATTTTAATCGCCGAAAGTGCCACTGTCAAATATTACACTGTACAGAGCACAAGGTCCATACGAAAATGCCGAAATCATAGATTTTTCTCAATGAAACAAGTCTGTCTTAGGCATCTCTACAATATTTGTTGTATATTATACATATACAATATCACTGTATTGCCAGAGACTATTCTTATATACATCAGTAACTGATTCACGAACACAATGGTATATACCTCGGTGTCTTATGGTAAAATCCAAAGTAAGTTTTATTTTCGGATCTCTGTTTCATATGTTTATACACAATCTAAGATTAACATATGGTTCTGTGTTGCACATCGCCAGTGTCTCAATGTGTATATGTAATATAAGATATATGCATTTTTTCTCAATTCGTAATGATAAGCTTATTTCACGCGTCTGTGTCCAATTCCTTAAGGATTCAAGACAATATCAAGTCACGGAAAGAAGAGCAACGCTCGACACGAAAACTTTACCAGTAGAAAGCAAGCGTTAAAACGTTCGCCATTCCAAAACTGGTCCCTGCATCACATTTTACTAAACGAAACAAGGAGAAAACAAACTGAAAATAATATCAGATATAAATCGCTGTTTAGTAAAAAAAAAGAAACAAGGAAAAATATCCAACAGGGAAAGCCACTTTCCAAAAACGCAACCTCCCCAAAGGCTCACACGAACAACACTCTCACACCACACACACACACAAATAAACACACAATGACAAAACAAACAAATACAGAAACACAGTAGGGCACCGCCTTGGAACGGTCAGTGGCAAAACCACCACTGGGGAGTTTAAACCGGTTTATAGTGCACTTAACCTCACGTTTACCCCTACCATGTTCCAAAGTCACAAGACAGTATAAATAAAAGTTATCCTCGCCAGGTGAAACCCTAACATACGTACAGGCAACAGAAGGCATGTAATTTAGAACACAAAATGCTCTTGTATATGCAATCCTTAAGAACCGAAAACGCATGTACTCAATGCCTTTGAAGACAGAGCAACAAGAGAAACACCCTTAAGTGTCCGACGAAACAGGCCAGGAAATCACAACTTCCGTTTCAATATAAAACTCATGCTTGTATTGAAAATATACATCGGGTGTGTGGGAGGGGGTTGGGATTGGGAGGCTTTCGGGCCTCTATATACTTTAACACGGCAACATAGTCCACGGCTGAACCTTGGGTATCATATGTGGACATATTTTATTAGTCTAAAAGCAGTTCACAAAAGGAAAAACATATTCTTCTTTAGACCCTTTAAGGTGAGACCAGCGCTTCCGAATATCATAATCAGTGAAATGAAATTATCTACGAAGTCATATTGATGTCAATGTGCGTGCCAATGACCAGATTTTATTTGGTCGATAATGACTGAGTGGCATTAAACCTTTTGTTTATTTCCAGTGAGATCGCCTTATGGTATCTGAAATATTGCATATTTTACATCTTTGCAATAAAAATCGTTATGAACTATTGACCACTCTCATCTCTCAAGGGAAGTCTTTATTTATAATCATACTGGATACAAATCTCACACAAATTTTTAAGACTGACACTGTAAATCAGGGTTTTTGGTATGCACTTTTATGAACACAAATTGACCAAGCAATATCCAAAATAATTCTCGATATCAAGTTACAACTTCACATTTTTTAAAGCTGTTTTCAACAACTGCCATTCCGTCTCGAACTGTACTTATCTGTTGGCTGTTTTAGCACGTGTGAGAATTATTCATGATAAGTTTTTATTTAACAATATCTGTTTTGGCAAATGATTATCTGCACCAGTACGAATCATAAAGTGCCGTTATGCCGAGTTATTCACACACCATTCCACATAAATATTAGTGAATTAAAAAACGGTCAGAAAGGCAATAATAGAGTCATAGGTCGTCCGAATTTCGAAACCAGTAAAAACCATATACGTTGTGTTAAAAATCCTGTTGTTTTTATATGCAGTTGAATGGTCCAGATTGACTGAAAAATACATGACATTGTTGAAAGCCAGAAAACATGTCCTTCTTACGAAATGGGAATGAAATTTCATATAGATAAAGTTTGTTTCGATTATAACAATTAAACTCAGTCTGTTTGATATAGAAATATTTAGAATTTTTAATTTTGGTTTGTATTTTTATACTTCCAGGCTAATGTTATTGGACTATAAACGTATGACAATATGTTTTCTGGATAACTCATATCAATTATCGTCTTACCTTCAATACCTAAGCTAAAATAAACTTTGTTCTAAAAAGGTCGCTCTGCTATGTACAGTAAAATAACAAATATTTAGCTTATAAATCCGATGATATCAGTTATTAGTGAAGATCTAATGTTTCTTATACGGATCAGTATATTTGAAAAAAGTTTAAAAGAAGCAATCATCATCAGTTTCAAAAAGGGTTTCATAATGGGTCTTTACATGAAAGTAGAATTCAACAGAATTGAAAACTGGATTTCAAAAGAAACTGTTAAATGCTTTAAAAAAAAGGCACTAAAAGGAAGAAACATTAGGCCGTTTCAGTAAACGATAATTATTATACAGAATCATACGGAGTGCCTGCTAATCTAAAGAGAAAAATATAATGAAATAGTAATGCTATTAAATGACAGAAGACAAAAGAAAATTCTACATTGAACATGCATGTTTTCGTTATATGGAAACTTACTTGTGGATAGTCCGTACAAAGTTAAATGGCAGAAACTTCTAATGTATAATGTAGTTCTTAGTTGCATTTTATACTATAATCTTAAATAAAAGTAACAGCATCTATTGGAAATTTTGCTATTGTCCGTACTATTTTAGTTAAACTGTGAAATAGTTTTACATGGCATGAAGTTTGTCTATCGGCAGGTAATAGAATAGAATAGAATATTGTTTTATTACCAAACATGGGTCACATTACATGACATAATAATCACATAGATAAAGTTTTTGAAGGAAATAATATTCTAATATGCTTGTCTCTGTTAAAACACTCTTACGCTAGAATGACGTCACGTTAACGTGCGGTGACGTCAAAGGTTTTGTTGCGACCAAGAAAGAGCGCTTCTGTATTTTATATACTGTTCTAGATTAAAAGAACGTACTAGAATCGAAATAATTTACAGCAAAGTCGTGTTTTAACACTATTTATACACTCGGGCGGTAATACGTGAAATTATTACGCCCGACGTATAACCACCCATCGTGCATAAATAGTGTTAAAGCACTCTTTTGCTATAAATTATTTCTTAAATAATATTAGTAACACAAATAAGGCATAATTCTTGTATATTCATAGTAATGATATCGCGTTTTCAAGACAACTTAGCAAAACCTTATTCACACCATGGCATAGCAAAAATGTTGACTGGGTAAAATCGTAATTACGTATTTAATAATATGTATGTTATCGGTGTCTAAAGGATATACAATGTATACATAACATCTAAATCTCAAGCAGTCCATCATTAGTGGCGTTTCAATCTTGCAGTCTAAATAACACATCAAATTTAAGTAGGGAAAAATTATGTTTTCGTTCTTTCATATAGTCGGCAAAACAAGATGAAGACTAATATTACAACGATTTCTAGCTTAAATGAAACACTCAATTTATCTTCAGATAATCTTTGCTTCTCCGTTTACCCTTAAAACATCGACTTTTATTGCCACCCACTTTAAATATCAGTGAAACTCTAATAACCTGGTATATTAAATGTCGCATAGAGTACAATTAAACAGCCATTGTGATTTCTATGTCACGATTTAATATTAAGGTCCCCATTGAAAACTATAATTACAAAAACATGTTATCACTATGAGAGCTACAAAAGTGATCAAATACACTGATGATTTCTCTCAGGAATATCTTTATATCACTGCGACTCGTTAACCTGGAAAAGAGGATTGGCGGAAATATCTAATTTTGGACCAATGTGATAATGTTCATTTAAAAAACACTAATATTTTCATTTCGCGAAACTGGCAGCCGTTTGTTGGTGTTAGAACAATTAAAGTAGTTTGAAATTTTATGACTTAATCTCTACAAGTAAATGACAATCTCTAAAAGTAAAGGCGAGGAGTGGTCTTCTGTCCATTTTAAGCGAAGATTAGTCACTTCGCCCTTGAAATGAAATCGTTAATTCTTCTTAGTTTTGTTTCTATCTACTGGGCTACAATGATATATGAATTAAATTTTGTTCGAAAATAAAACATAATTATATACAATATTTGACATAATCTTTTACCATCGTCTGTTTATGTAATTTATCATAAGACTTTAACATTTTGGTATTCAGAACAGTTGCAAACCATACTTAACTATTAAACCAAATGTGTTAAACAACTTTTTCAATACAAAATGCACTATTTTATTAAGATAAGCTAATTTATTTTTATATATTTTTCAAAGTCACACTGAAATATTTCTGAAAATATTCAAGCTAATAAATAATGTAAATTATTTTCAGAAACCGATATTAAGGATGTTTATTAATTGTAGAAATATTTATATGTTTAGGAATCTAGACTGATGCCAGTTGATAACAAAACATACGCTCAGTGATTTGCAATTCTATGAGATCTAAAACGAAGAATATTTTCCCGAAGAAACAACTTTTAACTTTATACATGTAGTTTGATGGAGCCTAATTCTAGAGTTAATTGCAGCATGTGTTCCTTTAATTGATATTTATTTATTAATTACTTATTTTCTAAGTTAATCAATAGAAACATTTTCATTCACATTTAGCCATTCGTTCATTCAATTCTTCATTCAGTTTGTTTTCACAACATAATCAATTTTTAACCAAATAATGGCAACTAATGTTTTTTTAAGAAACGTCACGTACTTCTCTCATTAATTTTCTCTGTGTTTGTAATCTAATCAAGATAAAAAGAAGAGATATAGCTGGAACTCATTTCTTGAAAAAAATGTCGCTGATTTTAGAGGAAAACTAATCTTTGGTTGTAGTACACAGGTGTACAAATAGATACTCAAATATTATCATGCTGTGGAAATATGAACATAACAATGGAATAGACATCAAAAAAACCTGTATATATCATACTGGCTAAAGTAATACGTTGATGCGATAGTCATGACTATATCTTGTTGCATATTATTATTATTATTATACCAGATTTATATAGCGCCCTTTTCGTGATCAATTTCACGTTCAAAGGCGCTTTTCAGAGTTCGAATGCAGCCACACAAGGCGCATAATTCATCCTCTACTAGTACAGTCACAGAGCGATCTGACCAGAGGGACAGAGTGAGACAAAGCCCCCACGACAGAGAGATCAGAAATCAGATACAGGCTTGTCCGGCTAACTTAGCCTAGCTCGTTGCGAATAGACAACCTGGCTCTTTAACGTGCCCAGTGTATAGCACTGATACATGCAAGGATTGCCTGGGTTCCTGAAAAATAAAAGAGGCATGTTCAAACTTGTACGTAATCAATACACCTTCACTGGCATCCACGAATTAGTCTGTAACCTATTACTTCATGTCAACAATTAAATTAAGAGTCAGATAAATGGCATATCCAATTCCCTGGATATCCTTTACTGTATAGCATATTGAATTTTGATGAACAGTGTGCTTATGTCATGGTCAATCATATTAATTTTACGTTTCACTATGATTGCTTCAAGCACATGCACTAATGGGAGTGTTATATATGTGATATTCACATCTATATTTTTTACATGTACATTTTGTATATTTTCTAGAATTTTGGGTGGTCTCAAACTTCAAAGAGTTAAGGAAGGCCAAAGTGATTGACATTTTTCATTAGAACCTTGTTACCAAATCTCTCCATTCAGTTTATAATAAGTTCTTCAAAGTCTCTTATTTTCCATGTTGATTGACATGTATCATTAACACCTTACTGTAAAATCTTTTGATTCAATATGTTTGTTTCTTTGATATGTCATTGAATGCTGCCTTTGTAATTGCTTAAACAATTATATTTCTGTACCTCTGTATTTCTGTATCAGTTTGCTAGAATCTTTAGACCTGACAACATCTTAAATTTTATTCTGGATATATTATTTTAATAAACATAAAAAACCATAAACTGACTTTTCGTTATTCCCCAACAACAAAACGACGTATCTATTACATGGTGGAGAATCTAAAATTTGGACTTATATTCTAAAATTTGGACTTAGAATCTTTGCTTTTGGATCTAAGAGGTAGACTTAAAACTTTAAAAGAAAAAATTGGACTTACGAGGGAGCTTCATTTAATAAGTTCCAATCGTGTACAACCATGGATCATCAGAAGATATCGGTGCCAAAATTTTCTGGACTTTCACATGAAAATGGACAACGATTTCTGTCGGATTTTAATGCATACACGACACTTATGAAAATTGGCAGGAACGACAGAATGCAACTCGCTGCGTTTCAATTACACCTGCACGGTCCAGCAAAAATTTGGTTTGACAACCTCGAAACCGATGACTGGGACGATATTCAAGAACAATTTAAAACCAAATACTGTATAGTCAATGCCAGTGCACTTATCTTTGAAACTGAAAGATTTCAGTCATTGCAGTTACAAGCCAATCAGTCACTTGAAGAATATTTCGGACTTATTCGCGAATGTGGTAAAAAACTATCTAAAAGCGATGCAGAAATGATGTTGGTCTTTATAAACGGATTACCAGAGAAACTTGCATTTTTCACTCGTGCAGGATCACCACGAAATCTCGACTCCGCTTTGGAAGCAGCCAAAATGGGAGAAGCCTATGGGTACAGACAATCATTATTATCTACACAACCAACTGTAGCAGCAGCTAATTTTTCAAGTATTGAAAGCAAAATTGAAGAGCTAACGAGAAGATTAGACTCTCTTACGAATATCAACACAAACAAACCAAGAAATAATTCCAAATTATGCAACACATGTGGTGGTGCAGGACACATTGCGAAATATTGCAACTGTGCTCGGGGTACATCAGATCCAGATTCGCGATGTCAGTTATGTCGCCAGTTTGGCCATGATGCCCGTCAGTGTGCAACCAGATATCCATATGACGGATCCAGCAGAAACCAGGAACAGGGAAACTTCATACGCCTGAGGGAAGGAGACCGCGATCGCTCAGGAGGTCATTTGGTAAAACGCGGCAACGCAGTAAATCACCAATAAAACGATACAGTCATCCTCGAGATTTGAAACATGAACATGGTGAAATGTGTGATTCTTGTGATTTGGATTACTTGACTAATTCTAATCCACATACTGATAATAACTTCCTTTATTTACAAGTTCAGTTTCATCACAGGGAAATATCAGCATTATTGGATACAGGAAGTTCCATAAACTTGATGTCACGGAAATTGTTTGAATCCTTACCAGTGCACAATAAAAGCAGTTTGACACCGGTGGATAGTAGTAACATTGTGCTAGCAAACAACCAGTCAGTTAATATTGATGGAATATCTTCCATATCATGTTTCGTCCAAGGACACCGAAAGGAATTTGATGTTTATGTGCTCAAAGACACTTCTCACCCATTGATTCTAGGGACACATTTTATAAAATCAAACAAATTGATTTTAGATTTTAGTGATGGTTATAATTTTTCTGATTCAAAAATTTATGCTCAGAAACGTATTTATTTACCTCCAAATTCAGAATCTATTGTTTATGGTAAATTACCGAAACGCTTTACTGAGGGTTTAAATGGTCTTTGTTCTAATGTAAAATATGTAAATAGGAAGAAATTATTAGTTGCCCGCTCAGTGGTTACTATACCACAGAATCGTATGGTACCTGTGAAAATTCTTAACCCCACTGATAAAACTGTTGTTATTCACAGAAATAAGCCATTAGGGTATTTTCAGGTCATTGATGGTAAGACAAGTATACAGGGCTGTCCGACAGACAATTCATTTGTTACACCTCATTATTGTAACCATGTTCAGGTGAATTCAGGTCAGGGTATGGGTCAGAACAAGGGTGATAGTTGTAAGTTGGAAACAGAAAAGAAAGCTAGATTTATGACTTATTTTCAATTTGACAAAGGTTCTCTCTCTGACGATGAAAAGTTTAAACTTGAAAACTGTTTGTTTGAAAACAAAGATGTATTTGTTACTGACGAAAATCCATCGTTAGGACTGACCAATCTTGTTGAACATCACATTCATTTAAGGCCTGATGCAAAGTCTAAACATCAGAAACCATATAAGTTAACACCAGAAAAACGGGAAGTTTTGCGTCATCAACTTGACGAATTATTGAAACAAGGAGTTATTACCCCAGTGTCTGAGAAAGAGGATATACCAATAACAAGCCCAGTTGTGTTAGTGGCTAAACGTAATAAGCCCAGTTCAGGTACAAAACACGGAACAAAGCAAGACTGTTTGTCAATGTACCGCTTTTGTATTGACTTCAGATTTTTAAATACGCAGACGCAGGACTTTCGATATGCCATTCCAGATGTGCAGGAGTTAACGGAATCATTCGCAGATATGTCCGCAAATTACATATCTTCAATTGACCTAAGCTCGGGATTCTTTCAAATGAAACTTGCACCAGAATCAGCCAAGTATACAGCGTTTAACACTTGTTTTGGAACGTATAAATTTCAGAGGACCCCACAAGGTATGAAAACAAGTCCCCATAGTTTTCAGTTGTTAATGGACAAGGTGCTTAAAGGCCTTTCCTTTAAGACTACACTTTGTTACATGGACGATGTCGTCATAGTATCTCCAACATTCTCGCGTCATATAGATGATCTTAATGATGTATTTTCAAGGCTACCAGCTGCAGGATTGAAGTTATCACCTAACAAATGTAAATTTGCACAGAATAAATGCATATTTCTGGGTCATGAAATTTCACGGGAAGGAATTCGGCCACCGCCTGATCGGCTGAAAGCTATTAGAAATTATCCTACACCAAAAAGTGCGAAAGAGTTACATCGGTTTCTCGGACTAATGAACTGGTTTAGAAAATTCATTCCTAATTTTAGTGTGAAATCGGCGTGTTTATACACATTACTCAAAAAAGATGTAAAATTTAAATGGTTACAGGAACACCAAAGTGCGTTTGAAGAGTTGAAAAATTCACTGCTAAATTCTGAAGCATTAGCTTTCCCAAGATTCGACTTACCATTTTATTTATCAGTTGACACTTCCAGTAAGGGCATCGGATACATGCTTTATCAAAAACATCCAACAAATGACAACACAGGTGAAACTATACGTGTCGTCAGATTTGGATCCAAGTCATTGAACAGTTATCAGCAATCATATGGACCTACCAAACTCGAACTTTTAGGAATGGTGACAAGTGTTTTAGATTGTGCATCTTACGTACGGGGTAGACATTTCTTTGTTGAATGTGACCATCAAAGCTTAAAACCACTTTTTCAAAAACAAATGAAAGGTGCAATATATGAAAGATGGCTTGCAATTTTACAAGAATTTGGCTGTGAAATAATATACAAACAAGCAAGTGAAATGACAGTGCCAGATGCTTTATCCAGGTGCTTCCCAAACAAACATTCTGAACAACTGGAATTTAGTGCTGATGAAAATGACCCCTGTTTCCCTTACATACCAGAAAAACAAACATGCGTTAGGTTGCCAGATGGGAAAACATTGACTGACTTGTTATGCAATTCTAAACAGGACATTAACTCTCTGATTGTTAATCATGCCAAGGTTAAAAACTCATTAGATTCAATGCAGTCAAAATCAAACCGGGCAAAATTACTCGACAGTTATCAGTTAGTTGTTCCTGCTGTTATGATCAAAGAAGTTGTACAATTATACCATGACTCGCCAATGAGTGGACATTCGGGAATACATGACACTTTAGATAGATTGCGTGAAAAGTATTTTTTCAAACGTATGGGACCTATAGTTACGGATTATGTACGATCGTGTGATTACTGTCAAAAACGCAAAGTTACCAAACAACCAACAAAGGCACGGGTTACAGCCTACCCCACACCAACTGAGCCGTTTCAAGTTTGGCAAGTAGATCTATATGGGCCTTTACCAATAACACGCCAAGGATATTCATATGTTTTGACAGCTGTAGACATGTTTAGCAAATACTTAGTGACCATCCCTATTGCAAATAAAGATACACTTTCCGTTTCTTCTGCTCTTGTTCAAATATTCACCAAATATGGAGTATGTGATACATTAATTTCTGATTTAGGAACAGAGTTCACTTCTAAATGTCTGCAGGAAATTTGCAAAAATTTGCATATTGCACAGGAATTCACACCAAGTTTCAGTCACCATTGTCTTGGAGCATGTGAACGCACACACAGAACTATCGCAGAACGTCTCACACCATACCTACAACACAAGGGAAATAGTTGGAATGAAGTGCTCAGTTCGGTTACATTTTCTATTAACCAGTCGGTTCATTCAGGTATGGGATATTCACCGCATGAAATAGTATTCGGACACAGACCAAAATTCCCTCTCAGTGCACCAATACCATCGGATTTTAATACGGTACCATCTGATATGCAGGCATACGTTCGTAAACAGATTGACAAACTGAATATAATTCGGACTGAAGTGAAACATAATATTACATCATATCAACAGAAAATGACAGAAAGAGAAAATCTAACAGAAAATGTCCTTCACCTTTCACCAGGAGATTATGTTTATCTTTTAACTGAAACAAAAGGAACAGGACAAAAGCTTCAGAACAGATATTCAGGACCTTTTGTTGTTGTTAATCTTCCCAGTTCACACCTTGTCAATCTGAAAAATCTTGAAAATGGTCAGTTATTAAAAAATGCTGTTCACATTAATAGACTGAAAATGGCCTATGTATATGTGATATTCACATCTATATTTTTTACATGTACATTTTGTATATTTTCTAGAATTTTGGGTGGTCTCAAACTTCAAAGAGTTAAGGAAGGCCAAAGTGATTGACATTTGTCATTAGAACCTTGTTACCAAATCTCTCCATTCAGTTTATAATAAGTTCTTCAAAGTCTCTTATTTTCCATGTTGATTGACATGTATCATTAACACCTTACTGTAAAATCTTTTGATTCAATATGTTTGTTTCTTTGATATGTCATTGAATGCTGCCTTTGTAATTGCTTAAACAATTATATTTCTGTATTTCTGTATCAGTTTGCTAGAATCTTTAGACCTGACAACATCTTAAATTTTATTCTGGATATATTATTTTAATAAACATAAAAAACCATAAACTGACTTTTCGCTATTCCCCAACAACAAAACGACGTATCTATTACAGGAGGCAAAATTAGCTACAGATAATAGTTTTATTTAGAATCCATATACTATGTCACATATCATATGTACTATGCCGGTATCTTAATTAGTCCGTTGGTTTCGTCCGTACTTATTTATTCGCCTGATCATTTGAGTCCTAAAGCAAATTTCAAGTTTCAAGCAATTGACCTCAGTGCAAAGCACGACTTATGAGGCATTTAATCCTAACATAACAAGTAAAGTAAGCAGCTACTGCCTCGTGTCGATGAATAAGTGTCGCTTTTTTCGAAGCCTGTTGTGCAGACAAAAGGGAGGACAGTTAAGGATGTACGATCAATGTTTTTAACCGTTAAGAATATTTTCATTCTCTGTGAACTTGAGGAATACTAGTTTCTAAGATAAGACAAATAAGGACAGAAAATGCACAGGTTACCGCACTCGCTTTTATTATTTTATAGGGCATTTTTCACCCATTGTTTAAACATTTCTGAAATTAAATAAAATTGAAAAAAAAATGTGATTATTTTATAAAACATAATATCCCACTTAATGTTATAGGAATTTCAGCTCTTACAGGTTACTATGAATACAAGGTGGTCATGATGACCCTGGATCGCTCACCTGAGTAATATGAGCTATATGTTTCAAATGTCAAACTGATTCTAAAATATTAAGAAAGTAAGCCAGTAGGTCACATTCGTGATCGCTGAAAGTCAGTTTTAAGGTCGGTGTGCAGAACTGTACATGTCCTCCAAATTTCAAGGCTGTATCTTAAAAAACAAGAAAGTAGGTCAGTAGGTCAGGGTCACTGTCAGGTGACCCCTAATCACTTGGGGTCATCAGGTAATTATAATAAAACAGTCTAGGAAATATGATTTGATAATTTTTGAAGTATTTTTTTCCTATATAACTCATATAACAAGTGACCACAGGGTTGGGCCTCATTTCATCCCAGGAGCATAATTTGAACAATCTTGTTAGAGATCCAATAGGCAATGCTGCATACCAGATATCAAAGGCCTAGGACTTGAACTTTCAGACAAGAAGATTTTTATTTTTTCCCCAATATGTTAAACTTTGGACCCCCAGGGCAGGGTCTCTTTTCCGGCCAAGTGCATAATTTGAACAATTTTTGTAGAGGAACACTAGCTGACGTATTGTTAAGATAAGTTAAAACATGGTTCTGCTATATGTTGATTCTATTCTAATATTTACAAAGTGCTATGTTGAAAAACGTTTATTTCAGTTGTATCTTATTTTTCTATAGAAGAAGAAAGTGTATTAATTCCTCACTTTCATACAATACATAGAATATAAAACATAAAATGCATGTATAAAACCACTAATTATGAGTTATGACAGGCAATATAAGAAACATTTACAATATGAACTATCTGAATAAAATCGCATATTCAGTATAAGAAGAATATAACATTTAAGGCAATTCATAAAACTTAAAGAAATGAGGGCTCATTGTTGTCACTGAGACAGCAAATAAAACACTTACTATTTTATTTATACAGTATATTACGACGTGTAGTTAAAATATCTAAGAAGGTTTTGGCACATATGTTAACAAGATTACTTTCAGATATAACAAATATAAATTTCTCAGAAATTGAAAAAAAATAGAAAAGCTTGTATCAATACCATTTGCTTTCTGTAGTAACTGAGATCTCAAGTCATTATACAACGGGCATATAAGCGATGCGTGTATTTCTTTTTCTATTTCATTATTGCAGTTATAACATTTTCTGTCTTCAAGAGCTATTCCCTCATACCTTCCAGTGGGCAACCCCTCAACAAAACTTAAATTCTAGTCAGAAAAATATCAGAACCAAACCTGATATACTTTAATAGATATTTGAAATCAACCACCCAACCCCACTGTACATCTTACATCAATAGCCAAGAGGAAGGGAGATTTTTTTTTTCGTAACATGTGGTATCTGTTTGGTCAAATGGTGCCATTCATTTGTACAAAAAACGCTCGTAAATCCGTCGAGAAGCGTGTCTTTCTATAATGTTTACTAATAATTGTACTTATTCTGTGGACACAACATTGAACGAAACTGCAGCGCTGAAAAGACAAAAGTATCAGCTTCACATCTTGCATGCTTTCATAGTGTTAGCGTTTCCATTAAGTCTGATATTGTTTATATATTGAACGATCTGGATAATCGTGTACCGATTCCTGGTAACGACAGATTTTCATTACCTGCAGATTAATGCATACATACATGGGTAGAATCACGCGAACCTCTATTGAACCGATACATTGATTAGATTCCAAAAGAAAAGAAAAGAAAATATCACAGCACTAATATTGCATTTGAACGGTTAGTAAAACACAAGTGTGAACAGATTCAGTAAATAAATAACTCAGTAACTGTAACAGTTGCAAGAGGAACTATATTTGGTAATTGAGAACAGGTGTACATTTGTCTTCATTCAAATTAAGGTTTGTCTGAGAATATAGTCACTGATTCATAAGCTTAAAATAAATTACTAGCCTGTATCAATATATATTTTATATTATAGATTTAAAATATAGTAAAACAAAAGGTAAGGGTAGATTCACACATCCATAGAGCCATGCATGGCAAAGTAGGCCCACAACAAAAAGAACATGTAACGGGAAAATATTGCAGACGGGTTGCATCAAAAATCCAAGTTATCAATTATTTGCAAAATAATGTTATCATGGTTTATGCCAGAATTATGAACCTATTTCAGTAGCGATATATTTAAGAAATAATAAGTTCCCAAGCGTGGTTTATCGTAGAATAACCCGAGTTTTGAGTTCTTATGCGTAAGAATATATCACGAAGGCCGTAGGCCTGAGTGATATATTGTTTCGCATAAGAACGAACTTAACTACTTTTTACGACCGTGCTACGCTCCTGGATCGAATGACGTCATTGCACGCGAGTGGTTGATTGCAGAATAACCCGAGATAGATTTTGTTCTACATGTATGTAGGTTATTTGCTGGTCGTGTTAGAATATTCAATAACTTGCAACATCAACATCTAACGTCGAATAATTTATTAATAACATGAAATCTTAACAAGGGTCTTAATGTAGAGAAAGAGGAAAGCGTTAATGTGTTAGTGTACGACATGATTTTTTGTTTTTGATTTTTTGTGTGCCTGTATAATATGCAATATTCGTGTCACAATTAAGAAATAATATATAGCAAAACAATGTTTTCAATGCAATGAGTTAAGCTACAGTCACACATACAGATGTGTCCGTGCGTTGAGGTACGGTGCGGATGGGATTGGTCTGTGGTTGGGTGGACACGGATAAGTACGGAGCAGTAGGTCTTAATACGGGAAAAATGGTGAGAAACGGGGAACAAAAAGATACAGGACGCGAATAAGTACTACGTTGAACTACGTTTTACTGCGCCTGGCAACTTGCCCAGCGCGTAGACGGGTCTGCGGTGAACTACGCTTAAGTAGCCTCAGATACTAGTAACTACGTTCAGCAAGGTACGTTTCAGTACGGATAACTACGTTTTAGTACGTTTAACTACGGATGAAAACATGGTTCTACTAGATGTTGATTCGATTCTAATATTTATTTTATGTAAATTAGTAGATGAAATAGGGAAGCGTATGTATGGTGCCAAATATAGCAAGTCGACGTGGTGTCAATGCGTAACGGTGTTCTGACATTGTTAAAATACAAGGTGTTTTTTTTGCGCCTGATAATCTATTCGGTGCATGCGAAGTAAGTGTTACACAATTCTGTTATATCAGGTCGATTCTGAAACGTCTTTTATGTAAAAAGATGAATTAAACGTAGTAGTGACCTTTCTCGTCCAATGTATGGTGCCAAATGATACGTTGACGTAACTTCAGATTTATTGTCGCGTTTTAACGGAAATGTTCATGGATATTTCATATCAGAAATTGAGCCGTGCCATTGGAAAACCAACATAGTGGCTTTGCGACCAGCATGCATCCAGACCAGCCTGCGCATCCGCGCAGTCTAGTCAGGATCCATGCTGTTTGCTTTTAAAGCCTGTTGGAATTGGAGAAACTGTTAGCGAACAACATGGATCCATGCTGGTCGCAAACCGACTATGTTGGTTTTCTCATGGCACGGCTCAATTATTTTTAACTATATATGTTCAATGAAAATACACAGTGTTTATAAACAAGCACAGACATAAACTAATATAAGACTTTAGTAACATAAGCGTTAGTTTTTCTCTGTATGCCATCATTTAAAATGTAAAACTGAAGACGTAATTATGATAAAAGAGAAACTCAATGAAACGTTAAGTGCGAACTCACAATGGCATTTCGAACATCTTAATACTGAACATATCTCGTCTCTGAAATGTACTTTCACAGTCTATAAAATCACTGAGATAACAGAACACTAATATAAAATAACAAACTATTTCTAAATTAACCGTTTTATTTTGAACAAAATACAAACAACAGTTTGAATAAGCATACGAGGGGTGATCAATAAATACCCGGAAAGTCTTCACACTTCTTCTTGTTTCATCAAAATTCAATGAAACTGTAATATAATGAGATTAGGGAATACTTAGTTGATATGTCAAAATCA
This sequence comes from Mercenaria mercenaria, assembly GCF_021730395.1. NCBI lineage: Eukaryota > Metazoa > Mollusca > Bivalvia > Venerida > Veneridae > Mercenaria > Mercenaria mercenaria. The sequence continues at coordinate 73,300,614 of NC_069376.1, read as the reverse complement.
TATTTCCTTAGACAGATAAAAATTAAATGCTAGTCCCCATGGCAGCGCCATGTGACGTCATCTGGGCCATTTTGTCTCTCTTTTGCATTTGTTTAAAACCTTCTTGTCACTAGGACATAGAACATCATTAACATGTTTGGTAGGCATATTGCGTTGATCATCGCTTGCAAATCGGTGTTAAACGGAGACACGGGATAAGTCAAAGAGACTACTGCTGGCACAAGACCACAGTTATTTGCCCTTGGTTGACAATACGGAAGTGGTTACGCGGAAAATAGTTCCTCTGTATGATGGTGAATATTGGTGAATTTTTGAGTGAAAGACCTGCAATAAATGGCATGATTTAATAGAAGAGATATGAAATAGTAGGTACATGTACAATTTGACAGAATGAAAATGTCAGAATATGCATAACATGACTTTTTGATAGGGCCTGTTTTGCCTGTTTGCGGCCATCTAGAGAGTATTCTTCATACGCATGTGATTTGGTTCAACATGGTGGAAAAAAAGAGCCGGTCAACCCAATGTTTACTGTGGCTGGAATTTTTTCTCTTGGATAGTTCTGTTGAGTTCAGGTATTTTTATAGGGGTTGGAATGCATGCAAAATTGCTATAGTGTCCAGTGCCTATATAGAACATATAGTAAAAATAACTGTGGTCTTAGGCCTGCTATGCTTTATTATGTTCTTATGAATACATTTCTATAAGCGGTGCGGGAAGTTTAAATTCAAAAGAATCTTGCTGATTACCCGCTGTTCAGACATCCGAAGGCAAATAACGTTCAGTCACGTTTTGAAAATTAACGAGCTCTTTGATACGGATCGTTGTATCCCATTTTAACAGCTTTAGAGGTAGTGACGTTGTCTTAGATACGATAAATAAATTGTGCGCATGTTCTTAAATCTATAACTTAAGTATTCACAATAATTATATGTTCTTATTTATCATATTTTCAAACTCTAGTAAAATAGTACCAGAAATAAAGATATAAGACAATTTTCCCGGGTAGGAGATCTTTTATTCAAGTTCGATAACACTGTAGACATATGTTGAACAGGAATACACCACTAGGAAATGATACTTAACTCTATGAACCAACAGTGAAATGCAAGTCATTCGATTAAACAGATGGTTTGGAAGAGCACAATGTGCTTTCTGTGCAAATCAATGCTGATCGCAACGTAAGAGTAAACAAGTTGTGCAATTTACCGTAAACAAATGGTCGGATTTTATTCATGATGGAATGCGTTGCTTTTTCGTGCGAAAGATAAGCACCGTTTCGTTCGACACACTGATTATATTAAAAGGCAAAAACCTGTATAGAACATGAATATAGTATTATTATTATCATTAAAAAAAAATAAAATGCTGATGATTTGTCTTCAAACAGTCGTGAAACAAATAAGACAATACCAAGCTGGAGAGATGTTTTTGTTCCAATCAATTTTGAAACCTACCTACCCAGCAGGAGAAACAAACAACGGAAACGTCGATAAAGTTAAATTTTAGTATCAAGGCATACAATACAAATATTTATTTACAAATAACTGAGGATTAACAACTCTATATCCAAACAAGTCTCTTCTAAATTTAGATTTCAACAAGGCTTCTCTGATATGGCTTTGAAACTAAAGAAACCTAATAAGCAAATGCATTATCTAACAAGAGCTGTCTCCATAGGATGACATATGCCCCCGATGGCACTTTGAATGAGTAGTTATGGCCGATGTTAGAGTTTAGGACCTTTGACCTACGGAGCTGGGTCTTGCGTGCGACACGTCGTTTTACTGTGCCACACATTCATGCGTAGTTATTTTAAAATCCATGCATGAATGACAAAGATATGGACCGGACACGCCCATCAATGCACTATCATGAAAAATGACCTTTAACGTCTAAGTGTGACCTTGACCTTTGAGCTACGGACCTGGGTCTTGCGCGCGACACGTCGTCTTACTGTGGTACACATTCATGCCAAGTTATTTGAAAATCCATCCATGGTTGACAAAGATATGGACCGGACACGCCCATCAATGCACTATCCTTTAATGTCTAAGTGTGACCTTGACCTTTGAGCTACGGACCTGGGTCTTGCGCGCGACACGTCGTCTTACTGTGGTACACATTCATGCCAAGTTATTTGAAAATCCATCCATCGATGACAAAGATATGGACCGGATACGAAAATTGCGGACAGACTGACAGACCGACAGACTGACAGACGGTTCAAAAACTATATGCCTACCTTCGGGGGCATAAAAAGTGAAAAGCACTTAAAATTTCTTCTTATGTCAGTTTTTAAACAGTTTTACATATGCGTTTTCATTCAGACACCCTAACCAACTGCTGAAAACAGATACAAGTTAGTATGACCTGACACGTTTTCAGGTATATGATATTTATCCTAAAAACTGCATCATTTCACAATGTAGCAAATATACTCAGCAAGTTACTTTTCATCAAAATTGGTAAAATGCAAATTTATCAGATAAAATGGTCACTGGCAGAAGGCAACCTTTCTGTAGATGAAAGTCACTGTTCTGGCTTATGTTGGTTTCTTATAAATAGTGGGATAGGTAACCTTTGAAAATATAGAAGTTAAACTACTAAAAATGTCAAAATGCTTAAATAGATAATTTTGAATTAAATATTGCCAAAGTAGGAACATACTATAATATTAACCATACAGCCTTGTTTGTTATAGTTTCGCGTTTTTCACTTTTTCTCTGTAACCTGGAAAGTATACTCAAGTAATCTATACAGTGGAAGCTCGGTTCTAAAATATCATAAAAATATCGCAGCTGGCAGTGTGGAGATAGGTCGAATAATTTAACATGAAATCTTAACAAAAGGTTTTGTGGATCGACTGTCTCTGCAAGATATCCACTCTCCATTTGTAAAAAAGAGACTTCCATAGTTTTCCCCTAAATTTCCATTTATTATAAAATACGTATCTGAGAAGTATAGGCGTGTGCTAAATATTGGTTTTAATTATGCAACATTAGTTTAATTTGCTTGTATTTACATTCGGCGTTAATGCAAGGTCAGACAAATGGATTTAGTTCTGATAGCCTCTGTCGATTAAAGGTCCATTACTAAGAGAAAGTGAGTTGGCAATTTTTTTCATAGCCAGTGCATAGACTTCTGCAAGACACTAAATAATGAAGATTGGCAGGTCAAAATTTACAGAAGGTCTTTGGATCTCAAAGAAATGTATGTGTATTATGTTGAAATTTCAATGAATCGACAGAATGACCCCCCAGGTCTTTTTAACTTTCTTCATACTTCATAGAAAAATAATTGTACATATACTGCTATATATTTTAAATTTCTACATACCAACTTTCATTTTCCAATAAAATCAAATAGTTTCTGTGCTTTTTAAAAGAAATTAAAATGTTCACTTTCCTTAGTATTGGACCTTTAAACTCCCTTGTGACTTCAACAAATGAAAAACACCCTATAACGGCGTATCGACGTATCATATTACCTTTACTCTCCGATATTCTGCTTTTAATATACAGGTATCTGTACCTGAGTAAACTTAATAACTGAAATGACTTAATAACTACAGTGATAATGACGATTATGAAATGATAGAAAATATTGACGATGGTTATAACATTGCTAATACTATATGTAATACTATAAATTGTAATAATAATAATAATAATGATAATAATTACTAAAAGAATACTATGTTCCATAATGGTCTTGCACAAATTCAAGTCACATATATGTACCCGTTATTAACAATAAATTATATCCCCGAATGTATCAACACAAAAGGTTGTTTTGGCTTAAGTAAGCCTTCACTTTATTTTTCAATAATTGATATTTTAATGAAAGCATTGGCCATTCAAAGTTTTTTTTTGGAAAATAAAACGTTGAATAATTATTTTAATAAGAGACCCAAATAGGAACGTTTTCTAGTAACAGATCGTAACGCGTTCATGTTTCAGCTTGCGGCAAATTTACTTCATTTACACGAATGTGTGCCTTAAATTAAAAAGGAATATGCACATTATCTAAGTTGATAATTTTTTAGTTGTTTTGTTTAGCGACATTCTGCTTGTTGCAATGTGTGTGTCTTCTCCTGTTTGACTTTTGTCCTTGTTTATAAATCAATCAAAGTCAGAACAACTGTTATAATACAAGTATTGCAGTAAGATCGCTTGAAAGTTTTTCTCAGAAAGTAACCGTATAAGGCATAGGAAATATTGCATCGATGTTACAATCAAGGAGTAGTTGCAACGTTTTATTCTGCTTGATCATCCTGACAAAGTTATCAATAAAATATGTGAAAAGATCCATTAGAATCATATAACGCAACAAAGCAATATTACAGCAGACTCGAGATTTAATTCTGTTCATGAGAGGTAAAGAAATGTGCAACACCCCTCACGCCCCCTAGAACCGGCTTAAATAATGTCTGTTTAAAATGTGGCTGCCACACTTTCCGTTATGAACATAAAATATATTCATTTCTTGTTAAATCCTAGTTCTGATAATATTTTCTTTAACATTTGTCATAGATTTGAATATTGCTGAATATACTAGGATGTTTATTGAACCTATTGTTTTTATTACCTCCCTTTATGGCTCTTACTATAACAGTTCATGTGCAATATCAAAAGTAGTGCTTTTCTAACCATGTAAATTACGCATAACATCTATCTGGAAAGCTATTTCATCTGTTTTTATGATAGAAATTTAAAGCATTATTGACTTTTAATTTACGGCAGTTCATGATATCTAATGTCAATAACGTTCATTTGTCCGTCAGTCGGGGCTTTAGTTTTAAATTTGCTTTTACCTTTACCTGTTTCTTTTTATATCAGACGCATACTGGATAATTGAGATTTAGAAAATATATCACACGAAAAAAATAGTTTGGTTACAATAAAGATTATTGCACCTGCATTTCTTGCTTATGTGCGTTTACATTTAAATGCAGTGTTGCGTCTCAATTATATTGTTTATGTTAAATTTATCTAGAAACTAAGCTTTACATATGGATTTAATAGAGCTGCATGCAGTTAATTTTCTCCAGTCTTACAGATGTATAATATTCGGTGTACACTTTTTATACATGTATATTGTAAAGCTGAAAGTAAGGTTAGCGCAAAAAATGTAATGAATCAATCGTACGTTATTTCAATGTATTAGTGTATTTTTTATCGTAGGAAGCTCTGTTATGATTATTGGTGTATTATACAAGTACTTATTATTGTAAACGTCTTTATATCTGCGTGGCCAATGTTGGCGTTTTTTTTTTATACGGCTTTGATTTGGCTGTATTTAGATTTAGCGCTATAGCTTTCAACCGCCAAAATAAAACCCGCTGTCAAAAAAATCGCCAAATTAAACCACCTACTGTTTTTTTCCCGACAATTATAATCACAGGCACGAGTATCGGACCTGGGACAAAAATATGACCAGAAAGATAAAAACCCTTTTTTTCATCCTAAGTGAGTCCAAAATGAAAAATATGTAGTGAAATATGAGCCCCCGTCAAAAGATACATATGTCTACTGAATCCTGAGATTCGAGAATGAGAGCAATGGGTTTACTTTCCAGGCCGTTGTGAAATAAATTCTCCAGAAAATTACACAAACTATCTATCACTATTTCACGTTCGTATTTAGTTACAAAATGAGACCAGTCCCAAGTCTCTAGCTCTTCCCGTTTATGAAATATCTATCAGAAAAAGAATGCCTTTCTGCTGCAAGTCCCAGGTGGATAGTACTGCGGCACGACGAAACGGTACAAACATGTTTTAGTCGATTTTTTCGTACCGTTTCGTTGTGCCGGCAATAAATCTACGTATACAATATTTGGAAATTGTGGCATTGGGCAATTCAGTATAAAAACAATAATAATTAAATAAGAGCGGACCACTCTGCACTGCAAGCATCGTATTTATGTTTGTAAACTAAGTATCAGGTCAACAATGTCAAATATTCCAGTTAACAAAAAATGTTTAAATCAACTAACCTTTGTCATTTAAGGGTGCAGGGTCGTTTTTCTTCTAACGTTAAGAATTATTTCATACTCTTTGAGCTTGATGAACATTAGTTTCTAAGACAAATAAGAGAAGAAAAGGCACATGTCATCGAACTCGTTTTAATGTTATAGGGAATTTTCTTCACCCACTGTTTAAGCATTTCTGAAATTTTGTAAAATTGAAAAAGTGGTGGTACTTTATAAAACATATGATATCCCACTAAATGTTATACGGATTTCAGGTCTTACCTGTTACTATGAATACAAAGCTGTATCAGTATTACAGAAGCTTAAATGTCACTTACAAATCTCTTTCATTTTTACATGCCGACATAATTACCCCACCCACCTTAATTTAAATGGAATAAATGTATTTAAATATACAAAACAAAGTCTGACGTTAAGACTTTAACAGTATTTTGCAGCTTTAATGACATGCAAAATGCTTCAAAATGAAAAGAAAACAAGTTGGTGTCACCGTGCATCTAAGAGATTTACTTAGAAAAAGATGTTTAAAAACTGGTGAATTTTTATATTTCTAGTTCTTTTTGTTTTAATGTATATTTCCTGGAAAATATAAATGTTGAAAACTTTTATTTCAGTTGTAGCTTATATATATATATATAAATATATATATATGATCTACTTTCATAGATATTTGAAGTTACCGACCCCTAAATTTTGTTAGAAAGAAATATTCGAAGAAACATTTTTCGAAATGGCGGCTATCCTGAAAAAAAACGCTCGTACATCCTTAAGAAAATATACATTTTCTAGTTTATGTATTGTTTCGTGATGGAAAAATGTACTGTAGTGACTAAAGCTGTTACGAAGATAATCCAAATATGATATTACTAAAGAACAATGTTGCAAATATGCAAAAGCATCTTTCTGAAATAAACCTGTCTTGTACATGTTAAGAGAATACTATTGCCACTATTAACAAATTTTATTCATTTTCCCAAAAATGTAAATATTTATCGGACCAAGATCTAGTAATTTGTTTGCTACAACTGTAGCAATGACAATCATTGTATTGTACTTACAGGAAAATGGCGTTGTTATATCCATCATGTTTTGTTACCTCGCCGTCAATACTTCCGTGGCTTGAAACTATTAAGTCATGAATAGTTTTCTCAATAAAATGTTTTATTTTTCAATAACTCTTTCAAATACACCAAGTCCACCTTATCAATAGTATAACAAAACTCCGTCTGAATACATTGTGTTTTATTCATAATGTCAGTCTCTATGAATTTTGCCGATAGTTCTGATAGTAGTGGGGAACGTATCTGACGTGCAATCAGGTGACAGTAATCACTTTATCTGTTGTTTCTGGTATAATATTGTTTAACAATTTTATTAATACAGCTACACTATCATGCGATAAAATTGAACCTCACCACACGTACCCTTGCATTTTCATAAAAATACATATTCAGTTTATCGGGTAAGGGAATTCATATTAATAATTATGCAGTAATTGCTTTCGTTTGCAAAACAAAAACTGAAATGTGATAAAACCCTACTTGAAAATTATATCGAAATCTAGAATCAGTCACAGCCATAACATTTTATTTACATTTATTGTATTTTTGCGTTTGTTTAAACCCCTATGTTTCAGTCTTACCAACGTTCCAAGGTCTATAAACATTACAATTTTTGCCACGTTATAAACACAAATTTCAAATGCATTTTTTTCTTTTCATAGTAGTGTGCTCTACCTTCTTCTTATCATGAAATATAGACATATTATCACTAAGCTAAGGCTGTCATTACATTGTCTGGAAATAGAATATGGTAGACACAGAGGCATTCCGCGAAATGAGCGATTTTGTGCACTATGTCATTTACGAACAATAGAAGACGAGTATCATTTTACTTTAGAATGTCCGGTGAACAATGACATTAGAACTCAGTTCATACCTCAAAGATATAGAACTAGGCCAAATATGGTTAAATTCATAGAATTACTGTCATCTTGTAACATTGAGCTATTATACAGACTTGCCAAATATTTATTGAAAGCGGTTGAGAAAAGGAAATCACTCCTCAATGCAAATTGAAGTCTTTGTTAATGATTGAAAATAATATTTGCGACCATTTCATGTTGCTAGGTATATTATTATTGTCATAATGTGTCACGATATTGTATATGCATAACGTCCGGAGACAACATGATCATTGTGGTAGAATCGCAATTTCTTCGTTTACGCCGTGGCATTATGTTATTACATTTAATTATTACGTGGTTTGTGTTGTATATGCTCTCATTTCATTTCATACATACTTATTATGCATGCACATATATGTAATTCATTACCTAATTGTTTAATCAATGTGCTGTTTGCATACGGTGTATTAATAAACTTATGTTCTGTTCATGAATACTGTTTTTTTTCTTCTTCTTTGTTTAGTTATTTCGTACGATTGGGTATATACAAAAACATTTTCATGAAACAAAATCTTGAATTTCGTCTATAGTAACCCTATATTGTACCTATTTATCTGGTGCTAGGTATTAAAAGGAGTTCAAATTCAGGCAACTCGCAGTTCCCGAATTTTTCAACATGCTATCCCTGTTTGTTTGTTTGTTTGTTTTTTTTTTTTTTGTTGTTTTTTTTTTCATTTTCAAGCGTCTCTAATTGAAAGCGGAACGGACTCGGAGAGAAATGTACCTTTGCGGAGGTTAAATCTCATACACTAGTTTAAATACCGAGAGAAATGAACCAGAAGCATGTTGTGATCACTGTAAAGAAGTTATTTTTACATCAGATGATAGGAAAGTCATTGTTATTGGATTGTAAAACAGTTCAGGAAAATCGGTAGAAATATAAATTCACTGCTGTTGAAATCTGCCAGTTTCAAGTAATAAAAGCAAATTTATTTTCCATCTTGCAAAACTTCTAGTCTTTTATTCAAATGATCATACCTTAAATTTCTTTGGTTTAGAAGAACTTTGTGATGACTTGAATCTTTGAATGTGATAATTGCTCAGTATGGTATAATATTTCCAGTCAAAGTCTAAATCTAAATTTGTACCAACAGTTAGTCGAAATGATACTTCATCAGACAAACAATGCTAGTACTCTGTATCCTCGCATAACAGTTTCAGTTCACTCTCTGATAAAGTGCTATCTCAAAATGGTCAGTAAATCAAAATTGACAGTCAGTTGTCAACAAAAGCTTGCGTTTCTAAACCATGTTCTAAGCAACCATCCTAAAGATGTTGCTTGTACGGAGTCATAGTTATTATAACAAAGATATTTTTCCTTCTGACCTTGGCTTTATAATCTATAAAATGGTCGCCTCAAGGGGAAGGATTTGGTGTCTTTTTACTTTACTGTCCTATAAAATCCAAATTCTTGACCTCAGATAAAACCAAACTCAAGACAGACTATGAAACTGTTTGGAATAAATTGCAGATCAATGGCTGTAGGCCAAATATATATGATATGCGTAGTATACTAGAGCTTGGAAAGTCTTTGAAATTTGCTGATGAACTCAAGGACAATATGCTGATATTGGTGGCTTCAAATATGCCTGAACAGGTCTCTGCTAATATAATCTGTTTCGTTTTTTTTGTTAGCTATAATAAATGATCACAAGTTTCTGAAATCACAAGAAAGGACAGCAGTCTAAATCTATTTCCTACAAATAGCCATATATTTGTAAATTAAGCACATATCCTGACTTAATTAATATCATTCTTGAATTGGAGATCATGCTATAACCACATTTTGTAAACGTTGCAACAAATATTTTGAAACAAAAGCCCCGTAATATACCTCTATAGTTAGCCAAATGGCTAAAAATTCAGAATACTTACATCCTATTTTCAGGATGCATGTGCTCTTCCATTTCATATCATTGTCAAGATTATATAATCAATAGAAAGTGACAGTTTAAAGCTTTCCTGTTAAGACGGTTAAATTACTTAATAAATCAATAAACCGATACATAAAAGGAATAAAGTATATCATAATAACTGAAAGGAAAGCAATCAAACCCTGCGTGCATTTCATGTCTGTAACACCATACAGAGGGTTTGATAGACAGATGGAAATAAAAACGGTGAGAACACGCATTATATGTAATAAATATTTCTCAATATTTCATTATAAAGTACATAATAAAACAAGCAAATTCAGTGAATTGCTATCTCCCGCCGAACGGTTTAAATTCACCATTGAACAAGCATTCTCTGCCTACAAAAAGTGCTGAAATGAAATTGAATTTCAGTATTTCTGAAAACTACTCGAGCTCATTCTAAATTATTGATCGAAAACTATTTTTCTATATTTAGTAATAATGACCTTAATAATTATTAGCTATCTAAAATGAAACAAGAAAGGTCTCTGTGAAAGCTACCAATTTGCCAGGTTTGGTCTGCTTACCTTATTCCTAACTGAAGTTATCGTAAGGAAAAACACTTTTCTATTTTTAGCAACGATGATCTTGACCTTCCAAGCAACCCAAAATACATAAAAATCATGCTCTCTATACAAGCTTTCTTAATTCTTAATTCCTAGTTTGGACCCTATTCTTTACTGAAGTTAAATTGTGTTTTCAATGGAACAAAGCAGAGGCAATTGTTACATTTTAACTGCCTATCTACTAAACAACATCAACATGGTCGTCATTCTAACAATTCTCGTTACACATGTAAATGACATAACGCTATACCTTTGAATAGAAATCAAAGTCTTTGCTAACATTCTTCAACTCTGTATCAACAATCTTCCTGTTTTGTCTGAGAGTTTAATGTACGTGACAGGCTATTATCTTACCAATTTGGCACTGTAACGAATATCTCTACACTGTTCCAGTCACATGTCATCCATAAAATGCTAAAATGTCACGCAATGTCCTTTTTCATGCTGAGTCTACCGCCTACAATGTTTCCAGTATCTCCAAATGGCTAGTAAATTGATGTAAAAGCGTGATATGCCATTAGAACGGTATTAACGAAACACTGTCATAGTGAATGGAAACATTTTAATAAACCTTTCAAATATTCAAGGAAAAAATAAAAATAACTATTTGCTCACGCTGTATCGGCATTTACGTCTATGCAGGCAGAATAACCATCACAAACAATCACATTCTTATAATAAGATTTCCGAGTGTAATGTAAGCATTTTCTTCTCTCCTGAGAGACAAATAACAATATCATAATTATTCAGTAATGGATTTTCCGTTACTCAATAAAACCATTCAACTACAAATGAGATGAAACCAAGAAAATCTAAATCCTCCGATGTCACTACATGTAATCATGGTTCTATTTACGTTAACGAACCTGCCACTGTTATACCATACAGATAGCGCAACAAGACATGTGATAGTGCAGACTACATAGGCTTTCTACAGAAGTTTATATACATACTTATAAGCACATGTACTTAAACGTTTAACTCATTTCAAATGTTTCGATTAAGGTAAAGGACCGGCAATGACATTCCTCAATTTCAATATGATTATTTATTTTATGCTAACTAATGAAATACTGTTTTCTATCAGTTAAATATTTTTATATCTCATCACTCACACTGTGAAAATGTGAAATCTATATGTTCACAATTTGAGAGATATAGCTGCCGATCTACTTGTACATTTTGTATAAATTTTAAATTATTTGCTTAAAACAGGATGAAAATTGTAGTCGCACTTTGTTCTTTATAGTGTATTTCTCGATTCAAATTATTTTACTTAATGAGAATTTCATAACGTTATGCAGCAAAAAAAAATCAAATGGAACTTTATGGTCTGTGCGTTCTGTGCGTCTTTATAACGTCACAACACATCTGACGTCATGTCTGTTTACGCGCGTCTGTTTCCCGCGCTGAAATTACAATTTGTTGCAAAATGCAAACCTCAAGGTAATTAAGCATAACATAAAAAGAAAATGTGTTTGTTTTGAGTGAATATGGAATATATCTCACCCTCTATGTATTCCCATTTGACAATTTAGGATTCTTCGGACGTTAATTTGCTTAATGTGCTAACAGCTTTCCTTAAAGAAACACGAAAAAATGCCAAAATCGCATACGCAGAGTACTTAACTTGAAGATCGTCATTAGTGGTCATATTTTTTTTTGTTCAGCTTTGAACTATCGTTTAAATAACAAAATATTGCAAGTGAAGTACCAGTTTTTTCAAGTTTGTATAAAAAAAAAATAACGCTGTAAACTTATTGTTTGTGCATTAAAAGTTTTCAAAAAGCTACCTGAAATTCGTGACATAATATAGTCATTTCCGTTTATAAGTCATTTATAAGTGATCTGCATACTTTTTCAGTTGCCGTATACACCAGACAAACGTTTACAACTTATACCGTTGCTTGGAGCTAAAGGGTGTTGCGCATTTCATTACCTCTCAATTAAACCGAGTCTGCTATTATTTTGCTTAGTTGCGTTCTATGCTTCTTTTTACTATCACAACAGCGGTCTTTAAGTATCATGTGACAGCATAATGCCTCTCCGTAATTGGACTAAGTGGTAATATTTTCTGATACTTTCTGGAATTATGCAGAACATTCATTTTTACTATTATGATGGAAAGCCGCATAAGCCGGTGCCAGGAGCTGTGAGGGGTGTTACGCATTTCATTACCTCTCACAAACAAACTCAATCAAACCGAGTCTGCTATTTTGTTGCTTGGTTTCATTTTGCGCTTCCAGAGGATCTTTTCATGGATTAATTTTTAATATATGTAAATATTTCTGATACTACACTTTGAAACATTTCTGATATAAGGTACCAACACTCTTTACTAGTAAACAAACAAATTAAGCTGAAATTAGACGTTTTTTTATCAAAAACATGCATCATCAAAACGATTTGTAAGTAGAAGTACGTGATATTCGTGCGTAGGCCTAATTTTGTTTTAATTCAAATTGTCTCGTAAAGAAGCCTGCGTCATAAACATTTATCATTTTTAGCAAAACAACATATGAGATCCTGTTACATACAGATGTGATTAAATAACATTAAATCATGTCATTGCTGAATAAATCATCGTTAATAGTATTTGCTCCATTTCACAGTATTTCCAGACACCTGTTATGAATGTCATATCTATTACACCTGTGAGATCAGTGGATGTTCTCCGCTATCATTTTAATAATAATTACACAACATAATGTCTACATATATGCGTTGTTTATTGAGAGTTCTCAATTAGGATGTATTTTGTTACTTTACATTGTTAAAAATATAAGAACTTAGGACAAATGTGCTTTATTTATTCTGTCCATACTGCTTGCTTTGCGTTATTGCTTGTGCAAAACGTTTGAACAGAAGTTTTGCAAATTATTAGCAGCTTAAAGCTGTAATATTACTGAATGGTACGTAGGCAGTAATGTAGAAAATCTTCTTACGGTCTGCGTTTTAGGAACGTGGCTTTCGCTGTTGAATATTCATCCTTTCTTTTTCCACTTTCCCTGAACATCATAACCCTTTTATTTACCCCTTACCTCCTTTCTTGTATTTTGCATATACTTAAAATGTATTTTTGAAGCAACCCGTCTACTATATTTTTGCCACTGCAGTTTTTGTTGCAGGCCTACTTTGCGATGCATGGCTCTATGGCTGGGGTGCTCTGTGCTTCCGGGAATACTACCCTTACCTTCTATCTTTGATAAACAGGACACGTGCTTTAATAGTTATACTGCACAAATACTAACTTCAAAAAACAAGAGAAAACGGCGTCTAGAAATTCATAGCATAGACATAAAGGCAATGACATAAGAAAATACCCCTTTCCCCGACCCCTCAGTCAAAACAGTATTATAATCGCAAATTTAAAATTACATACAAATCATATGTACAAATAAGGACTTTTAATCTGAAGATATTTCTTTGACTTAGACAGACGTAATTTTAAAGAACGTACGTTAAGTATAACTATTTTCTACACTTCCTGTGACCAATGGTTGAGACTGAATTGTGATTTATTGTTACACAGGAACGGAAGTGGTACAGTGTATAAAATTGCAATATTCATTTATATTCACAACAACCAAACCAAGAGTAAATGCAAAAGAGGAATTACTTTAGTATAGATTCCCTTCTCTGTATAATGGTTTGAATGGTGATTCTATTATCTTGTCATCACTTAATATTTTAATAAAGATTGACTCTGAATTACCCCTTTTTAGCTAAAATGATAGACAGGCTTATAAGGTCTCTACATCAGAAGTTATTTTTATAATTTCTCTCCCCACTCCCTCTCTAAAACAAATACAAATAACAATTATATTAACTGTTACTTTTATGCTGACGATAAGGCATATATAACTATTATCATTACAAGATTAATAGCCCTCGGTCCTTCGAACCTCGGGCATTAGTTTTGACTAGTGACCAGTAAGTTAGACAGTAAGTGTATATATATATTTGTTTCATATTGTGTTCTTTTTACCCATTACAACATAAAGACCTTGACTTTACAAAGATGGACATATTTCATAAAGATTCCCGAAATAAGAAAAGGTTTATACAGTAAAATAAAACTGACTTCAAACTTAAACTGTGAAATGTATAAATCGCTATTTTGCGAGTTCCAAAATTTAGTCGTTTATTCTGTAAGTAATGTGCTAATATGGGTTATTCTTTTGAATTACAGTCGCTAAACTTAGATCACGCGCTATGTGAATTTATTTATTTGCAGACAACAAAGTGAAACTAGTCTTCTTATAAGATTTGCGATGGAAGCCCACGTGTTTTCGTGCTTCTAACGAGGCAAAAAGCATATCATTTTGAAACCAGTAATGAATTTATTGTTATGCGCTAAAAACATTTCGTCTGGAAATGTGATATAAAACCTGAAAGGTCGTTATGTATCTTACATGTAAACATTGATTTTAGTAGAATTGGCGTTATATTTTATACAAAAATATGCAAGACCATCCTTTATGTGCATTATCCCATTATCAAAGAAATGTCAGATATCCCTGTGTGCATAAACGTTACACTTTAAAAACCACGTTCCGAAAACGCAGCCTCCAAACACCGCAATGCATAGTACACTTACGTGCATACACAGACACGCACACACACATGGACAAAACGAACAAATAAAGGAACACAATGGGGCACCGTCTTTGAACGGTCAGTGGCAAAGACACCACTGGGGAGCTGAAACCGTTTTATGATGCACCTAACTTCACCCCCTCCCCGCCATGTTCCAAAGTGACAGGACAATGTAAATAAAAGTTGTTATTCCCCTCCTCAGGTGAATCCCTAACACATGCAATGGCAACAGAAGGCATATTATGAAACCACATAAAAATACGCTATATAATGTTCCGTTGTAAGATATATTACTGTACTAAAGTTCGAAAAATATTTTAGGTATAGATAAACAAACGGGGAGTTAATTTTGTGTTACTGATGTTATTCTCCATTCAAGTCTACGTAAAACAGTTCAAATATGCACGTTCATTGACAAACGTAAACAATGAGCCTGGAGTTTCCACTTTTTCCATTTGATCAGACCAGCTGATATACCACATGAACGATGAATTTTCAGACAAATGTCACTTAGAATGATAATGTAAAGCTTTCCAATTCAGAAAAAAAATGTTTCGGAGGAAGCCACTTTGATCATGTGTGTGTGTGTGTGTGTGTGTGTGTGTGTGTGTGTGTGTGAACGACGTCAGATCATGGGTGTAGTCTCGAGAAAAAGACCATCTTGATATGATTACAACAATGTTGTTTATACGCTAATGAACGCATTATTTTCTTTTTATACAAAATATATAGTAAATGTAAAATACTGAACATTAATTGAAGCTGCTAATCATGTAATTCGTATCCAAGTTTATTTCATGTTTTATGCCGCACGTTTGCTTTCTGTTAAAGCTTATACATTATTCCTCAGAAGAAATCGTATCAGGAAATCCTCAGATTGCATTACGTATTTGCTAACTACTTGCAGAAAACACGTTTAAACGTTTACATTTGCAAGAATTGTAAACAAACACATACGTTATACCTGCAATGTTACTGATTCGAATAAATTTTTTGATCTGTTAAATTAAACAATGAGTTCTGTTAACATTACCCAGTATTTTGAAAGTCCCGACTAAAAATTCAGACTTTAACAAGGTTTTAGATCGTTACGAGAAACTAAGAAAAAAGCATTATTTGAAAAAACTTTTTAGAAAGTAAATATTCAGTTCATGATACATCAACACAGAGGTTTTATTCCAGTTGAGTGTTACATGTAATTCTGTCATTTTGATTTTTTTAGCCCTATAAAAAGAAGACACATGACATCTTGTTACATTCTAACACGCGAAAAATACATATCCGTCTGTTGTATAACTGTTAATATTTCAAATTTACAACAGATCTGATGTCTGACAATTACTTCCGTGAGATGACTGGCCCTTGTCTACTAACTCCTTATTATTTACACACCATAGCGTCTAAACATTGAAATTGGCTAACCTTTTTTTCATCTGCAAACAGACTATTTTTAATCTGCTGAAAACAAAAACAACAAGGACAAGTTCGCCTTAAAAAATCCGTCCACAATTTTGTTAAAATATTAATCCTTAATGATGCTTTTAAAAGCTTAGATGCCATGTCAGGAATTACTGTAAGGCACTAAACTGCATAAAAATATGCAAACAAATGACATTAGAAACGGGCTTTACATGTCAATAAACCTAAATTTATTGTAATGAATGAACAACCGATAATTAATGTATTTATTTGCCATACTATTTACGGACATTGTGTTCACACGAGCACACAGCTTTTTTCTAAACAACAGAATAATACCCATTACGGTGAAGTTGTATTCGTTCAGAAATACGAGTAATAAAATTTGGAAAAAGATCCTTTGGAAGCATTGAATGCAACAAAGCAGAATAAGCTAAACTGTCTTTAGAAAAGAAAGAGAGTTTGAGATTTCAAAAAGGGTAATTGTACTTAAGAAGTTAAGTGTCCGGAAAAATCCACAATATTAATCAATTGGATATTTTCACGTTTTACCAAATGTAATAGATTCCCACATACATGTATGCTAACAGATGGGAGTGTGAACTGTTTAGCGATCGATCTCGATTTCAAGCGGACAATCTACATATACAATATACGGTGTCATAGTTTCATTAATATTAAGAAAGCTTGCAATTTAGTTTTACAAGGTTTTCTTGACGATGTCATGGAAATATATAGAAATGTGTCCATAGGGCACGGATGCCCTCTTTGTCAATGGTGAAAGGTTATACCAAACACTGAATAACCCCATTGTTACAGGCTAAACGACATAAAATCTTTAAATGTGGTCTTGACCTTTGGCCTTTGAGCAAATTGTTAGATTTGATATGGTAAATGTCTGTGTCAAACTTTTTTAATGTCCATCTATGTATGCAAGAATTGTTACAGACTAAAAAAATACGCATGACCTCTATGAGTGACATAGTTGCGGTCGTAAGCCTTGCATGCACCACATTCGTTGTCTGGTTATGGTACATGTCTGTGCCATAGTACTTGAATATTCGTCCATTTATACAAAAGTGTACTGAACAAGAAAAGTTATGACAGAAATGTTTGACTTCGGAGTGTGAACTTGAATTTGGTCACTGATCACATCACTGAAGTTTCTAATTTAAAAGTTCGTATAGACGATCAACAAATTAAACTACCAACCATGTACTGGATTCCTAAATTGTATAAACAACCATATAAAGCTCGTTTCATCGCTAATTCAAGCTCTTGTACCACTACAAATATTTCAAAACTATTAACATCATGTCTAACTGCTGTGAAAACCCACGTGGAAAGATACTGCGATAAAGTATACGAAAACTCTAGTAAACACTTATTTTGGTCGATTAAAAATTCTGGCGAAATCCTGGATAAGTTTAAAATTAATAATTACAAGGTATCTACAGTCAGTACATACGATTTTTCTACTTTGTATACCACTTTACCACATAACTTAATAAATGACAAACAAACTGCCCTAATTCAAAAGACTTTTGCCAGAGAGAATGCTACATTTCTCGCTTTTTAAAACTCTTTTACATTCAAAGTGTGGGCATGACCTTTAAGGTAGGGGTATGGATCTTAATATACAACAATTGTTCTCACTGTAAAAATGAATTGTTTCAATAATTTAAATATCCTTTCATTCATACAAAATCTATCGACTGGAAAATAAAAGTTATGTAACAAATCTTTGACTTCGAAGTGTGACCTTGACCTTTACGGTAGTTGAACTACATCAAAAACTTAGTGGTCGAGCGCCCGCTTCGAGTGCGGGAGTTCATCGGTTCGCTGTCTCGAGGTGTCACACCAAAGGCATTAAAAAGCGTTCTAGAATCTTTGCCTGGCGCTCAGAATTAAAAGGTCAGTACTGGCACTAGTCAGCAGGGTGTCATTTGGGATATCATGTCACGTGTCTACGGCGTGATATTTCAGTGAGGCAGTACTACCGTATAAAGCTGGGCATTGCTCTCATTGCTACAAGTGGACACCGTCGTTCATGCGACTGTAAAAATGTTGAAAACAGACGCTAAACCCGAACACACACATTCTTAAGGCAGTGGTATTTTAACCTCAAATGAAACACATCTTGAAGTGATAAATGGTAACTGAATATCCGTGAATTCGAATGCGTTAAAAAGTTATAAAGCGGAAAGGAAGAACGACCTTTAATCTTTGACCTCTACGTATGACCTTGACGTTTAAGGTAGTGATATGGGTCCTAAGCAAAACAACTTGTTATGTTATGGTGTATATTTGTGTCAAGTTATTTGAATATTCATGCTTACATGCAAAAGTTACAGAATGGACAGAAAATACCCTAAAGATTTGGCCACCATACGATGCAGCTTGTCTAACGGTAATTTACCCATATGCTAGAGTAATATTATAGACTTACCAAAATTAATATTATTTGTCAAATATTGTAATCCTACTGCTGTTCCTCAAGAAGAACTTAATACGGAGAGTGCAGATGTATGTATCGCAGGGCCGTGAGTGTGATCTTCAGCAAGGCGTATGTTCTCATTTACGACTGATAAAACCATTCGTCCTCCATATCTGATTCATGTGGGAAGTCGGCAGTTACTTAAGGAGGTTATGACTGGTACAGAATCCACTAAAACTGGTTAGCTTAACTTCCCGCCGTTATATAACTGAAAAAAAAAGAAAAACGGCACTAAGTCCAAAGCAAACAAACAAACATCAAGGGCCTATATATAACAACGGCTTTCTAGATAAATTGCTTTCCTCTCATAAATCAATATACTATGATTGACACTTTGTTAGCATAATTGCTCCTTAATTAGTGAATGAATAATCTTTTGACTTGCCTTCAATTAGTTAGCTACTTTGGCGGAACAATGTCTAAGTATAGTATATAGATAAGCATATATAATATCAGTGTTAAACATGCGGAATAGCAAGATATTTTAATACAGTTTGTATCACTGGCACCAGATCAGAAAGAAAATCCCTCCGTACGTGTTATACCCTACCTCTAGGTATTCTATAAGAACCATGGTCATGAACGGGAAAGTGCACTAATCCGTTTCAATCGTACATTTCTCAACTTAAACGCGCAGTTCGGTGAATGGGTACCTAGTATATTGAACAAGCGATAATTTATCTTCCATCGTGCACCAGTCACATTGTCCCAATATTCCATATTGCTGAGATTATCAACATATTTTATGCTTTCGTCAACGTTACAGAAAAAACTTGCTTGAACTTCCCTAATGAACATCCGGTCTAGAGGTCACGGCAGTACGCACATGTTTGGCGAAACGTAAACAAACAAAAACAGATTTTAAAAAAATCACAATTTTACACTAAAACTCGAAATGATGAATGAAATTCATCTTGTATATGATCTTTAATTTGAAATCGTACATTGGTCTGCATCTGTTCTGTATATTTGATATATTTTGCACATTTTGCTGCATTTTCACATTTTAGCGAACACGTGTAGTAAAATGACGATTGACATACATTTTCACAACAGCCAATCAGAATGGTTTGTTATCTAGAACGGAACCTCACCAGGGAAGTTCAAGCAAGTTTTTTGTGTAATGTTGAAATTACTATAAACTACGCGTTGTTTTTCTAAGATAAAATGTATTGAAAAAATGTGACCGGTACACAATGGAAGATAAATTACCACTTGTTTGATATCCATAGTACACATTTACCCCACTGCGTGTTTTATGTATGAAATGCGCGATTGAAACGGGTTAGTATATTTTCCCGTTCACGACCATGGTTCTTATAGAATACCTAGGGGTAGGGTATAACACGTACGGAGGGATTTTCTTTCTGATCTGGACCAGTGGTTTGTATTACCATAAATTCCACGACAATATGCCAAGCACTGCGGATCGGAGAGGGTTTTTTTCTCAATATTTTAAGGCTAAGGTTGCAAATGCTGAAATGAATGTTTCGGTTATTTCAAATTATTGCGAGACACTCATACCAGAGCTGTTACAAATTCTATTATGCAGATATAACCGATACAAAAAGTAAATTTCTCAATGTTACGCATATAGCATTTAATCACACTGTTTTGCATCCAGTCTTTCTCCTAAAAGGTTTTGGAGAGTGCACTCCAATAACACAAACAAACATATACTTTAACAAGAAATATCTTTAAAAATGATGGTCGGCGAATTGTAATAAGGAAAGAAGTTTATGAATTTTTCATCTAACATTCATCTTTCATCTAACATTTTTCAAATTGCAAAACTAAACACCGCACTTTAACAATTTAAATGGTTCTCTTTTAATTTTTCGCAAAGGTTTCGTAGGGTTGCAATTTTGTTTCGTTTATCCTTAGACGAATAATTACAGCAGTAGTTTGATGAAGATTCATGAAGCGGCCCATGAGAAGAGGTCATTAAGCGTGTTTATATTTTTAGATAAATTGGTCCCTATCCCCATTTGTAACAAAATAGCAGGAGACCTTACGATATTAATACACATCGAGTTTGATAAAAATCCATTACATTTTAGTGGTTAATGCGAAGAAAGGCATATCTACTTTTAGCTATAGTGGTCCCTAATAGGGCCCAAGTTCCTATATAAATAAATTTGGAAGAGGACCTTATAATGATGCTCCAGACCAAGTATGACAAAGATCCACAAAGCTGTTCATGAGACGCTGTATAAAGGCATTTCTAGTTTTCGCTCTAGCAGCCCCTAAAAGGGGTCAAATGTCCCAGCTGAACAAAGTTGGCTGCGGGCCTAATAAAGATGCTACAAATCAAGTTTGATTAGAATACATGAGAAAAAATCAATTAAAGGATTTATTGATTTATTATTCTTATTTATTTCTAAAAAAGGCCAACTGATCCCGCTTTAACAAATTGCATATTGGACAATGACGTCACACCTATAAAAAAGTGAAGGTCAAGCAAAACATACAATTGTAATTATTTCAATATTTCTGTTTCATAAGCAAAGTTTGAACGTAGTCATATCACATAGATAAACTGTATGCAGCGTACCTTCATTTCAGTGTATAATGAGATTCAGTCATTATATAGCATATATATAATAAAAAAGATTTCAACTGAGTTCAATATTTGCATCCCATACTAAAGAAAAATATTCATATATAATAAATCAGTTAAATAATCTATAACAAATATATCAAAGCAAACAAGTACTCATTTTAATATGCAATCTGAATAAGTCACAAAAGCAAGAAACCTTTTCATATACAGACGACAACTGTAACAAGGAAAATCTTTTAAAAAGCACTTCTCTACATAAAAGACTCTTATCAGACCCTTATTCATGTGATACGCAGACCGTATTCAGCTCTTTCTTTAATTTGTTATATGTTAGTATTTGAACATGTTTTTATCATATTTATTAAACTAACTTATCATTTTGAGATATATCAATATTCTTGTTAAATATACTGAGCCAAAGTTAGCTTTAAAACTGTGGACAGCGTCGTTTAGGATAAACGCTTTGTCTACATTTCACTCAGCGTAGCGCAAGCAACAGAGTGAAAGAAATTGACACTCTCGTCCAGTCAGGCAGAATGTTGCATAAATCTTCCATTTTGATAAATTATCTATAATGCGTTATCAAGTAGTTTGATTTGCAAACTGAAGTCACGTGGCATAGGTAACTAAAACGAATTTAGACGGCGTCGCCGAAAAAATTGTTTGAATAGTGTAAGGATGATAGAATGGCTATAGTATGATCATCCTATTATCGCCAGTTTCTTGCCTTGAGCACTTAATACGTATATAAGTACGTGTGTTCTAATAAATGCTAGGGCCGAAAAAAACAACTCATGTTGAAGTTGTAGTTGTACCAGTTCCTTAACAAAATGTTTCACAACGTCTCCGACCTGTCCGAAATAACTAAAAGATTGTACTATGAATTTTTATACCTTATTAAATACCTTGCTAAATATGTCTTTCTGAATGAAACTATTATAAATAACGGTAGTACGGCAGTGGTAAACGCTTGTAAACTAGTGTCAACTTGTGAATCGGACAGAATAATAATGGTTGTCACTTTCGATGTTTAAACACAATCACAGCAAAAGCAGACCTAACAAGAGGAGTCAAAACAGTTTAGCTACAAACGTAAAATAATTCAAACTGTCGTGATCTTGAATTCTGATCAAGTTACGAAATTCGCAAAATATTGGGTTTTCAAAGCGATTTAAAATCAAAAAATATTTTACAGCATATCTTCAAGTTAATTGCGAGTTTTAAAATTAAAATATATCTAATGCTACAGAATTAGGCATAATCATTACATCTTCATTATATTTTGTATTTACATTCTGAATTCAGTCTGTGTTACAACATATTAACTTGATAAGTTGCAATAGAAAGAAAGTATCAAATTCAATGTAATTTATTATTTGCATAAAACATAAAGATCAAGTTAGTGCGATTTTTATTTCAATGCAACAATGTTTACCATCTTAGGCCAGTCATTATATTTATTGAAAAGAAAGCTTCAGCCACAACATCATTTAACTTCACAGTCAAGCTAATGTGCCCTGATACTTGTTCCGTGTTCGGTGAACTATCGTCAATACTCAAAAATTAAAAAAAGGTGCTCCGCCAAGCAGCGCATTATACGCCCGAAGGGTTACATCAGAGGATGGGAGCAAAATTTAAAGAATTTGGAGTGTGAAGCCCAAAGGACAGGAACAACAAAGGGAAGAAATTCCAAAAAAAATCTAAGTCCACAAACAATCTTTACCAGGTCAAAGGTATGTCAAAATACACCTAAAATTTGAGGTACCATCCATGTTGTACCACAGAAAAGTGGTCTCGGTTTTTCCCTACGGCCAATAATAAAAAAGTTTCAAAATAAGCCATTTATAGTAACATGAAAGGGAAGTAATTCAAACATTTTTATTGTAAGTGAACAAAAGAGGGATCTGCCAAATAAAAACAAGAGCACTGCAATGCAGAGCAATAAACACAAAGCAAAGTCATATATGACCTTTGACCCCTAAGTGTGACCTTGACCTTGAAGCGAGTCATCCGGAACACACGCTCTGCACGTCGTCTCGGTGTGGTGAACATTTGTGTAAAGTTTCTTTGAAATCCTTCAAGCAATTCAACAGTTACAGAGCGGACACGAAACAAACTGATATGACCTTTGACTTCTAAGTGTGACCTTGACCTTGAAGCGAGACATCCAAAACATGCGCTCTGCATGTCGCCTTGGTGTGGTAAACATTTGTGTCAAGTTTCTTTGAAATCCTTCAAGGGGTTCAAGAGTTACAGAGCGTGCACGAAATTGCTAACGGACGGACGGACGGACAGACGGATACCGGCGTCATAACATAATACATCCCTTCGTGCGTATAAAAAAGAAAACGGTAGAAATTTGCAAATCTGTGATATGATGGAAGACATAAAGATGTATCATTATATTTAACAATACATGAAACATGCATGTTCAAATTCAGTATTTCTGCATACAGTTATCTGCAAACACTAAATGCTGTTTGTAAAAGTCAGTCCGTATATTTAGTGTCATGTGAATTGTGAAGAGAAAGTGATTCACAGCGTAACATAAAACGCTGTTTAACGTGCCATCATTTAAATTGTGTCTAACTTACATTCCAGACAATAGCAATACTTTTCAAAGGAAAGTATTTGCATGGAACAAACCCAAGGCTGCTGAAAATGTTCATCCACTGGGAAAATCTTCTAACCTGAATTATTTGTTTCTTCCCTGGAAACTAATATCCGTGCAACAATGAAATAAATGTAGCGTAAATGAGATATAGTGGCATGATTGCATATCAATTCTACAGAGACATGGGGGTTTTATAAAATGGGTTTTTTATAAAAGACATTAAATTGAACCGTAATGATGTATAAGAATATTCAGGTAGATCTCATCTCACAAAATAAATAATGACATCGATTTCTGTTTTTCATAAATAAGGCTAAATCTCGAAATTTTTGTAAGTCTAACGTGGTTTTAGGAAAGTTAAGTATTTGATATGTTTCAGTTATATATACTTAATCACTCTTATAGATACTAAAAAACATGTTAAACTTTTAATCTTCTTCAAAATTGAAATATGTTTTCGTTTATATAGCAATATTACCACTCTTATTCGTATTCCAGACTTAAACATAACCAAAGCAATGATATTTTGTAAGTGTTAACAGTGATTGGTTATCTGCTTTGACCCCTCAGGGCTACCTAAGGTACTTGATCTTGTCCATAACCAATACATATACGTCGACTTATGGTAGTAAGTAAGTCATTGTTTCAGATAATAAGTCGAATTTTCGAGTAAGTAACCCGCGTATGCACAATCGTATGGAAAGATACGTGAATATCCTCAGTAAAAATTACACTGAAATTATTCCATCCGAAACGGCGAAAGATCTTTATTCGTTGGGCAATCAAAAGCCAGACGAACAGTTTTTGGTTGGTTTTGCGACTTACTTTATGACACCGTATGTACTTGCTAATTCATAACGTCGATAACATTTAAAACAGTTTATTCATAAAGAATATATACCTACATTTTTATATGTCTTTAAAACCTCTTAACAGATAAAAAATAAACTAAGTATCGTCTGCACGACTTCAAAAGACGTACGTCTCTTAAAGAAATGAAAGGTTTGACTAACCAGCAATTTTAATCACGGCTTACCCACAGTAGCAAAATGTAGCCTTCTAATTTGATTGTGCGACTACTACTCAAGTAAAAGGATTTTATTCTAAATGACGATGGGATGAAGGCTTTTCTTGCAGATGATGATCTAGTTCTAGTTATGCTCTCGAAAATTATGTACTTGGTGCTCTGACATAGGACAAGTTATTGAGTGTATTGGTGTACTGATAACTCGAGTTGGCCCTATTTAGATATTTACAACTTGCATGTGTACTTCACACTATTCAGCGGAAAATTATTTTATTTACAACATCTCGACTATCCAGTTGTGGAAAGTGTATACCCGAAATTCCCACACTTCTTGCATACTCTTTAACTCCTACTCAGTTGTTTTATGTTTTCATATAACTGTAATATAAACACTGCTATTTTTTTACGCCACAGTTTCTTTTTTGTGGATGAGCTGATTCACGCTGTGTGACTCTGGCTGTGTTTGTAAGCTCAATGAGTCTAATCTTCTCTTTAATGAGACATAAATAAATATATTTATATTTATATCCTCTTAATATACTGGCCTCATTATTATATAACGTCATTCTGTAACTTTCAGATTGTTTCATTAATACAAATAACAGCACAAAAATCGATTCGTTTACCTTAAACAGTCAATTGTCATCGAAAAAATTCATTGTTTGGAGTTTAGATGAGAAGGAATTATATCACAAATTATGTCGAATGATATTATTTCTAACAGGTGATCAATGATTATTATGTACATCCTTGACGACAGTCATCAAATATTTGCCTGTTTTCTGTTGGTTTCTTTTCCAGCGCGCCGCTGTGCCGTTTGACGCTAAGACGTAGTAATTATGACGTCAGCATAATAAATTGTTGCATAATGACACACGATTATCAGCCATCTTTGATTAACAGAAAAACAAATCGTGTCGTGTTAGAATGAAAACTTATATTCTGTAAGATAAATGTGATCGCGACAGTTTCATTTTCGCCTATATTTACGAGTTAACGAAATTCGACTGTATATACTAATAAATCAACAGAGGGACTAGCGACGTAAAACAACAAAGAATATTAAGCAACATTTTCTAGAAAGTTCCGACCATCACGAATACAGCAAACAAGTTGTTGTAAAGAAACAAACGTTTGTGTGTTATGTATTTCTACACACATTTTGACTCAGTGTAGGGAAAAAGAAAGAATAAATGTTTCGGGCAAGAATATTTTATAGAACTAACTGTTATTGACATCAATTTCATCACTATCTAAGTAACTGCTTTTACAGTTGAAGATAACCTCATACTATTGGTAGCTATCAGTATAAACATGTCTTGGAAAATGCATAGAATAAAGGAAATAACGTGTGTGTTATGCATGTATCAACATGGTCAATACGTAATGTAAATGGGTCTGGAGCAGTAAATGTACATGTTGTAATACCAAATTGAATAATAGCCTGTCATACACAATTTTACTTCAGGCAACTTAAGAAGTATCAGACATGCGGAACATTTGTTTCCAAGTATGTCTTCCCAACATTTTCTTCTTTTTTTCATATTAGATGTACTTTTTAATTTACGACTGAGTAGAATAGTCTCTGTTGTAAATGTCCTTTTCTGCAACTGCCACTACGGAATGTTTACCTTCTTCTTGATTTGAATGATAAAACAGAGCTGTTAAAAGCCTGTGTCCTTAAGAGTATTTCATTGTTCTTAGGTAGAGTAATGACTCACTTACATTTAAGCCTTAAGTTGCATCACCTATTGATCAATTGTTGCATTTTACTGACAGCTGTTATGGACAGAATATGCGCGAGACAACTTTGTCGTGTTGATAATATCATCAGCATTAACACCATTCCAGTTTTAATGCATTAGCTTTCAGAATTGTCAATATATACAAGGGGCAGTCAATGAGTTCACCCTAATGTTAATCTAAATACATAACTATAAAGCTGCACTACAGGTGCTTGGTACATATACTTAACATCATCTGAGTGACTGTTATCTTTTGATTTTAAATTGAAAAAAAAATCAGTAAAAGGATCCTATGGAAGCATAGAATGCAACCAAGCAAAATAATAGCAGACTCGGTTTGACTGAGTCTGTTCGTGAGAGTTAATGGAAAGAGCAACGCCCCTAACGGCCCCTAGCACCGGCTTTAGCGGAATTTTATTACAAAGATATATAATGGACTCCATAATCCCAAAGGACCAGAAAATGAAATATAACAATACTGAAGCTAAGTTAACTTGGCGACGCTGAAAGAGCCTCAAAGAGCACTGTGGAAAATAAGTTTGATAAATTCTTGGTTTTTAATTTCGATAGTGGTTATTTTCCTTATTTAGCATAAAACGTTAGAGTATTTCTGATGATGTAAGTTTATTATACGCTTGATGTCTGACGTCATTCACAGAAAAATCAGGTTAGTACTAATCAATAGAAACAGGTACTCAAATTTATTCACACTATGCAGGAACTTAGTGACTGTTCCTCGTAGATTAAGATGGGCTTGCCAAAGTTTATTTGTAGATGAGAATTAGGCGGAAAGACGGTGCTTTATTCACAAGATTATAGCCGACCGAGAACGTGCATATGGGCATAATGGATATGGCATTCAGAAACATGTTCATCTGTATTAACGTCTTAAGTACGCGTCCAGTCATATAGGAAAATCAATAATGTAATATATTGTAAACAAAAGAGAATGTGATTTTACGAATATAACGTAACATACAACTGATGTACAATATCATTTGAATGCATATGTTGTTACACTTCTTTTTGAAAGGTTATAACAATACAGGAATTATAGACGTAGTTTATAAACAAACATAACACAAAGTGGTTTTGTTCACCATTGATCTAAAGCTTGCAATAATGTCAGTACATGGAAAGCTAACGGTGTATATAATATTACGTGTTACTCCATATTTAATATTAATATAAACTATATATATATATATTTAACAGTACGTCATATCATACAGCTTTATATTCTGTGTACATAATTTATATGTTGTCAGTGTTTTGTTAACAATGTGATTATCTTTGTAGTACATAATGACTTTTTGTGCATAATCCGGTACTTGTCACTGATTTGTTGATTATGTGATTACTATTTCTTTTTGTTGTAAATAATGTATATATTAAGAACAGGCTCGCTTAGAAGATCAGGTTTTTACCTAAATGCGTTGCCTCTTAAAAAGTCTTTTAATACAATATTTGTATTCTTTTGTACTACTTCATACACTTGACGATTGTTATGGTTGCGTTTTATAGTCGAAGCATATTCTAAGATTTAACCATTCATTTTTGTGCCTATTAAACATTATATGTAAGAAGATAAGCTTTACGTTGTATATTTCTTCATTTTATTTTCAGACGACAAATTTAGTAAATATCGGGTAATCCATTACTTGTTTTGACAGGATATTCATATTTGTTTCTCTTGAGACTGGAAGCACACAATTTACTATGAGTAATCTGATTATCGGAACACAACGTATCTAACCCTAACACTGGGGGTTTCGTTTTGAGGAGGCTACGTTTTTGGTGCGTGGCATTCCCTGTTTGATATTTTTCTTTGTTTTGTAATAATGACTTTGTTACCTCTGAATTACCATAAAGTGTAGGGCATAAAGCTAGCGAATGTACAAATAATACGTAATTGCTCATTGCTTACATGAATTAATACATTTGTGGTACCCATAGAGGGAATTTAAAAAAAAAAAGAGACTGGTGTTCAGATCTTATATAATTACATATTTGCATTTCCAAGCTTTAGAATGTCTCCAAGTGTCTTGGTATTTGAATATGACAGTTCATGAAAGCGTGTATCTGATGATATTATTATACAATCACCAGTGGTAAACGCATTCGAGCAAATGTAACCTCTTCTATCAGTTTTGTGGGTACAATGAATTGTAGCTATATCTTCTCTCAGTTCAGATTTGTACACTCATTGACTGCTTTTATTCTTTTCCTTTCCAATCGGCGATTTTCATTTCTACCATGTGATCGTTCTTTATATTATATTCCGTATTTGATGATGCAACAATTTTGATTTGAATCACCATGTTGTAGCCTGACAGATCCTTTCTTCGGAATGGCATTAACACATTGAGTATTTACACAATGAGTAACTTGGAATTGTACTCTGTTACAAGAACTGTTGAGCGACATGAACGTGTTTTACCTCTTTTGTTTATTGTCTATGAACCTAGAAATCAACCCGCAGCAAATTTTGCATGTTCAGATCATGAGACAGACAATTTCTAATTTAGAAATTAGTCCTAATTAACTGTATCCTGGGGGTCACTGCCGATCAGTCTTTCGTCTAGTTGAATGTGTTTTCTGGTTGATGACGTCGTATCGAGACCCGTCAAGTTAATACCTATTACATTTCCCTAATAAGTCAATTGTACCATTTATGTATATACTTTCTCGATAAACGCTTACAGATTTCCATTAGCTCTTTATCACACTGGATAACCGGCTATCCTGACGCCCACTGGAAATGTAACCCAGCTGGAAATGTAACCCAGCTGTAAATCGGTAGGTAAAGTTTTTCATTTATTTCTATTAAAACGAAGCCAGTTCTTGCAAATCAACTTGACAGTTTTGTCAAGGAATGACCATGGCTTACATTTACAATTTCTGGGCCAAAAAAGATCATTATGTTTTGAGATATTCGCTAACAATTTCTTCAGTTTGAAAAATCGAGCAAAAATCCAAAGTTTCGCGTAAATTGTTTTGTTTATGAACAACCTGTGAAAACTTTTATCATCTGATTTAATAGATGTGTCCTTTCGGAACACCTGTGTGAAGTTTCCGGGTTCTACGTTATTCTTGAAAAAGTATATTAGCCGTTAAATATGCATGATCGAGAAAAAATGACTGTCGAAAACGGCCGCTGTATTTGAAACAGGCAGTCGTTGAAGTCAGCTGTCAACTATCGAGAATACAGCTGTATAAAAAATGTCTTGGTTTAGAGTCTAGAAGTTGCTTTCGTCTGACCGTCCGTCCGCCCGCAGTGTCTTGTCCGGGCTTTGATTCTACATGCATGGACTGATTTTTAAGTATTTATTTTTAAACTTCAAACATGTGTTACCGATGACACAAGTATCAGTGAGGCCCATTCATTAATGACCACCCCCAATGTCACTATATCAAAAAATTCCTTAACACAGAGCTATAAATAAGTATTTTGTGTCAGGCTGGTAATTCCTACATGCATAGACAAAATTTCAAATATATTGTGTCGTATAGTAGAACTTCTATTTTCATGCGGTTTTATTTGATAGCTGACTGTGTAAGATCGTAAACAAGCAAAGAAGAGTTCCGATCTACCTTGTTATATGTTAATTAAAGCTACACGTGGCTGCCATGTTAAGAAAAAACTGATTAACAGTCATGTGACATTTTGCAAAGGTCTGCTTATTTAGATTTGAAACAATCGTTTTCAATCGTTTGCCTATACATCAACAACTGCAGTTTTAGACCATGAATAAACTAGTATTTGTTGTAAAGGTAATTATGAATAAAACAAAATTGCAGATTTACACTAGGAGCAATTAAATGATTATGTATGAGCAAATAAGATTACACACCTATCAAGCATTGCACTGAGAACACTGTTCAAAACAAGAAAGGGCATTTGAGATTCATTAAATATACTGAATTCTTCAAACGAAATTCAAAGGACTGACGACCAGAAGCAATCATTTGCACTTGCAAAACCCGAGGTGAAATTACTTTCTGTAGTAGCCCGGAGGCACCTGTAGTGGTTTTCCTCCACCATCAAAAGCTGGCAAAACGGCAATTTGTACTATAATGCTTCGGTGTAATTGCAAAAAATATATGGTTGGCTTTCGCATGGCGGAAAATAGCAAGAACGCGTGAACTAGGTTAAAATTCAGCCCGCGTGTGAAGGAATATAGTCCTAAAGTCTCTTGAAATGAAAGTGCCATTTTAAAAGTAATTATGTTTTCGTCAAATCACTGCCAGTAATACTTTTTACATACAAAAGTATTCAAAATCATCGGAGTTAAAGGATATCAAAGTTCAACGACAGCACTAGAGGCCGTTTTCGACAGTCTTTTTTTCTCGACCATTCCTATTTAACGGCTAATATACTTTTTCAGGAATAACGTAGAACCTGGAATCTTTACACAGGTGTTCCGAAAGGACACATCTGTTAAATCAGATGATAAAATTTTTCACAGGTTGTTCATAAACAAAACAGTTTGCGCCAAACATTGGATTATTGCTCGATTTTTCAAACTGAAGAAATTGTTAGCGAATATCTCAAAACATAACGATCGTTTTTGGCCCAGAAATTGTAAATGTAAGCCATGGTCATTCGTTGACAAAACTGTCAAGTTGATTTGCAAGAGTTGGCTTCGTTTTAATAGAAATAAATGAAAAACTTTACCTACCGATTTACAGCTGGGTTATATTTCCAGCTGGGTTACACTTCCAGCGGGCGTCAAGATAGCCGGTTATCCAGTGTGTTTATCTTTAAAGCTAAAATTTTAATAGCGTACTATTTGCTTACGTCATAGCATATAATTGTCAGCGTAATCAGTTAGCGATATAGCAATGAGTAATTTCCTGAATAGTCCATACATTTACAGTGAATATATGTTGGTATATCATACAAAAGATTTTGCGCTTAATATTTTTTATTGTAGTGCCAATAAATAGAAACATTATATTGCCACATTTTCAGAAAAGTCTATATAACGATAATAATTTAAAGCAAATTTTCTTTGATCAACTCTCCTACATATAATGTCATCGGCATTGTGAAGGAAGGCGATCTACAGGATAACTTAAACTGTCCAATGTCACATCATTTTTGTCGTGACGAACATACATCTAGTAAACGTGCAAAACATTATAACTTTTGTTTGCGGTAACTGAATTTGTCCAGATTAATAGTATCACAACAGTGTCCTTAGAACCCGGTGGGAATCCTTCATATCAGTAGTATTCGGTTATTCAAACATTACACGGAAATTAACAATCAGGCAATAATGAAATAACTGTAGCGGTACTATTACTTTGACATAATTGTAAATTAATTCTACTGAGAGGTTTTTAGTCCAATGTTAAACAGTATTAAAACTAGAAGGTGATTTTGTCACAAAAACATGACTCACCCCTATGTATACCTTTAGCTCTGGCGGCCATTTTGTGCAGCGAAGCGGAACATGTCGGCGATACGCACAACTAGGCTTGGTACTGATCACTCCTGTGAAGTTTCGTCGAAATCTGTCCAGCAAAATGACCTGTGATAGCCGGACAAGATTTTTCTATTTTTTTAGCTCTGGTGGCCACTTTGTGCAGTGAAGCAGAACGTGCCAGCGATATGCACATCTAGGCTTGCTACTGATGACTCCTGTGAAGTTTCATTGAAATACAGCCAGCAGTTTGACCTGTGAAGTCGGACAAGATTTTTCTATTTTTAGCTTTGGCGGCCATTTTGTGCAGCCAAGCGGAACGTGTCAGCGATATGCACAACTCGGCTTGGTACTGATCATCTTGTGATGTTTCGTCGAAATCCGGCCAGCAGTTTGACCTGTGAAAGCCGGACAAGATATTTCTATTTTTAGCTCTGGCGGCCATTTTGTGAAGCGAAGCGGAACGTGCCGGCGATATGCACAACTCGGCTTGGTACTGATCACTCCTAAAGGTAAAGGTAAATTTTATTTACCGTCGCTTTGTGAAACAATGAACGTAAGCTCTGTAGAGCTTTTGAGCGACCCTATTTTAAGAACAGTTAAAACCAATTATACCTTATCCCCAGCAATTTGCTAGTACCCATTTACAGCTGGGTCGACTGAGGCAATCGTGATAAAGTGCCTTGCCCAAGGACACACCGCAATGGGAGTAGCCAGGAATCGAACCCGGGGCCTTCACCTCCGCAGGATAGCGTCTTAGCCCTCTCGACCAATGCGTCCACACCTGTGAAGGTTCGTTGAAATCCAGCCAGCAGTTTGACCTGTGAAAGCCGGACAAGATTTTTTTATATTTAGCTCTGGCGGCCATTTTGTATAGCGAAGCGGAACATGCCGGCGATATGCACAACTAGGCTTGGTACTGATCACTCCTGTGATGATTCGTCGAAATCCAGCCAGCAGTTTGACCTGTGAAAGCCGGACAAGATTTTTGTAGTTTTAGCTCTGGCGGCCATTTTGTGAAGTGAAGCGAAACATGCCGGCGATATGCACAACTAGGCTTGGAATTGATAACTCCTGGGAAGTTTCGTCGAAATCCGGCCAGCAGTTTGACCTGTGAAAGCCGGAAAGCTTAATGCGGACGGACGGACAGACGGACGGCAAAGGCAAAAACAATATGTCTCCCCCCATGTATGGGTAGACATAATGATAATTTAAATATCCTAAAAATAAATAATGACACTCAAAATTAAAAGATTAACTCCCGTTATATAATGTGATATTTATATATATCTAAGCAGTAAACGCACAAATAAGAACATGTAAGTATAATATTTGCAGTATAACTGGTGTACTGATACAATATTTTTAAATAATTACATCTTAGCCCATTGCTGTAGTTTGAGTCTACATGTTCTTCTGGTCAAAGGTCATATACTGAGATGATAAAGTGTGATTATTATTTATCATCAGCATGTGCTTAAATTCTTATTCATGAAATTGGAACATTGCATTCATGAGATCATAAAATCACATATTACCAACAATCTACAATCCATTTTAATATACTTCGTATTGGCTGCAAGTGGCACCCAAATTTCGTTCGATTTTGAATTCAAATCTTAGAAACTACAACCTCCAGACGAAACTGTTTTAGTTTATACTTATTTGTTTTAGCTCGATTGTGATGAAAGCTTCAAGCTTATTGGAACCACTCTCGAGTCGGCTTCCTGGAAAAACCAGTACTGGTGTCATATGAGAAGTCATGGTCGTGAACCCACGACCCCTGGATTGAGCGGCCGACACCTTATCCACTAGACCACCGCTCCAATTGTTGTTTAATTGTTTTATGTGTAGTATACACAATATTCGTGATAAGGCTGAACACATATTTGCTTTGTTAATATTTCTATCTCAAAATTGGAGTACCTTTGGTAAACGCTAATGAAAATGTACATTAATAATTGAGAAGTTCCAATTTTTAAGGTAAGTAAGGTGATATTACCCGTGAAAGTTTCAGAGGTATCTTTATATTATAAAGAATTAACAAGATCACCACAATGCGGAGCAATATACGCCCGAATGTATGACCTTTGACCCCTAAGTGTGACATTGACCTTGAAGCGAGTCATCCGAAATATGCGCTCGGCACGTCGTCTCGATGTGGTGAACATTTGTGCCAAGGGTCTTTGAAATCCTCAAAGCAGTTCAAGAGTTACAGAGCGGACACGAAACAAAGGCAAATGTGCTTTGACACCTGTGTGTGCCCTTAACCTTAAAGGGAGCCATCCAAAACATGCGCTCTGCACGTTGTGTTGATGTGGTGAACATTTGTCTCAAGTTTCTTCCAAATACTTCAAGTGGTTAAAGAGTTACTGAGCGGACACGAAATTGCTAAAGGACGGAAAGACAGATGGACACCGGCGTTGTAACATGATACGTCCCTTCGGGCGTATTAAAACCAAATACATTCCTACAATTAAATTTTCTATGTTCGTTTATAAATTACATGTATGTAACCCTTTTGATACTAAATGTAACAAAGAGTATTGTTTCTTAAGACAACGGAAAAATTGTATTCAAAGTTCCAGCAACAGGCAAACAAAGGTGTATTTGAACTGATACGAAGTAAAATAAAACTAACAGACAACGAAACCTACCGCATTGTGCATATCACAATTAATATGTTAGAACTTCCGAGCAATTAATGTGCAATCAATATCTATAAATACCCTGATAGTATCTTTCGCTGAGTGCATATTGGTAATTTTTAACACGATCAACAATCCGCATTCCTTGTGCCTATGTTTGTATATATTTATTTGCTTTCAAATGAATTAATTCAAATTAAGTGTATTATTTACAATTAACCCGGATCTAAACGGTTGTAAAAATAAAGAATATTACACCTGTGGCTATACAGACATTATTTGGTATTTGCACGTGTCCAAAGTAAAGAAATAGAAGTTTTCATGTCGTGTTAAATATGAGATAAAACCAAAAGAATTTCAGTTCATAAGCATTCGTTCATGTTCTCTGAATATATTTATCATAAAGAAGTACTTGGAGTCTATCAGACGGGTTCAAGGGGATAGAGCGAAACAGATCTAAGTGCATTTAAAAACAGAAGATCTCTTTTGATGTAACCGATCGAGTTGAAACATAATTTTTAATTAATACTTACAGGAGTATATATTTCCGAATGACAATATGTTAATTTACGAATATAAATTTGAAACGAATACCAATGCTTCATGGCTCAAAATGTCTTATTCAAAATGTAGATTGGTTAAAAACATTTATTTTGAATAAGACCTTTTGAGCCATTGTCCTTCTGAAATTCTAGTGGCTTTGACTTTCACTACAGAAAAATGGCACAATTTTCTCAGAGCATTTCTAAGGTTGATCTTTACATATTTTTCTTTTCTTAACACAGATCACTGGCCGATTTCATACTTTGATAAAACCATTTAGTAGTTAATATTCATGTTTGCAATGCTGGAGATGCATAGTTTTACGAAATTAACAAACGTTAGTCACATAAGCCTACAATGAAGAGTTTCGCAAAGTTGCCTCAACTTCTCTGGGATATTTTCACGCACTATCATTTCTTTTTCGACAGAATTAACCATTCCCTTTTTGATCTTTAATTTTATTTCAGGAGGTAAACTTTAATGCAGTGAAATAAATGTATATCTTAAACATACAGTGCCTACGTGAGCTTTGTAGTTTTAGTAACACTGCCTATATATTACAGAAGAAGATCCTCACAATGCAGGCTAGGAAGGTAATTATTGTCATTTGGTATACAATGTTACTAATGAAACTACATGATATTTTGCAACAACGGCAATCTTTCTAAGTAATGTGTTTCGGCTGTACTATGTATCCTCGTGCATGGACTTATGATAACAGAATTCTGCTCGTCTCCAATACTTCTTAAATCCTGTTAAAATTGCATTCGGTAATCGGATCCCGCGTGAAATTATGGAACATGAAAAGATTCATCGTGCTGTTTGGTGGGGCGTGATGGGTGTTTCACATTTCATTACCTCTCATAAACAGAGTCAGTCATTAAACGGAGTCTGCTATTATGTTGCTTGTTTGCGTTCTATGCTTCAAAAGGACCTTTAGCACAAATTTTATTGTTATATTTTCTGAATCTTTGGGATCGCATACAGCATAACATTTTTCTGTAATAGAAATCCGCTTAGCAAGTGCTGGAATGCGTGATATGAGGATCGTTGCACATTTCATTACCTGTCAAGAATTGCTTGATTGAATGCTTTCAAAGAATCTCCTGATGATGATAAGGTTATAGTGTATTTGAGTGATATATTCGACAAAAACTATGATAAATGTTGTGGTCAACAACGACAGGTATACGTAGCATATTTTATAATAATGTAAAGCATACCACAAGGAAATAATTCATGAAACATAACATAGTTGACCTAAATCCCAATGAAATATGCATATCGAATTATTCAAACGAGTTTATGATAATTGCATCGTTGTGTAATCCAAACAATCAGTCTGGAATCTGTACGTTTAAGTCAACAATTACATTAACAGGTATACTAATGATCGTTCCAGTTCCCTACATAGTTTTACTACAGAAGTGCAGCAATAAATGAATTCCATTCCCTGCAGCTTGTACTTTCAACTGCTATGTCATATATTATTATATAAGACATACTACCTGTATACTTTTATACAGGAAATGTGGTGAAATGTCGTCAAGGGTGAAATTTAAAGTTCTGTATATTCAAAACGAAACAACCATAGGAAGTAATATTTACCGTGTAATCATACATCTTGATAAAATTTCTATAATAATATGACGAATAACAATAATATATAACTGTTTTAGAACACTCCTTGCATGTACAACTGCTTGTTTTAGTTCAGAGAGTCTCTTTAACTTATTCAGCCATGTAAGCAATCTAAATATGTTTAAATTATACAAATTTATTACATTACTTCGACTCCGAACCTAGTGATCATTGCTTTAAACGCTGGTATAGTTACATTAATCTTATGTAGTTCTTATTTTGAACGGTCTATTGAAAGATTACTAGGTCTTTGTCCCTCGGCAATTTCATTTTGAGATCACGAATTTCAAACATATTTGTCTTTGATCCGAAGTTATACTGTATGACTGTGAATTAAACGGAAACTATTTATATCAGAAATATTCTGCGATAAGTCATATTTCTCACAAGCTAAAAGAAGTATGAGCTCATCTTTATCAAACTTGATAGTACGAAAAATATAATTACATTTTTGTATAATAAAATGTCTTCACTATTTGTCTCAAAAACATAGTAAATAAAGAAAACATATAATTAACTAACTGATATTCAATTAATTTTATATTTTCCTATTTGCCAGTAAAGAATTAAAATCTATTGGTTAAAGACAATTAAAATTCAGATCTCGTCAGTACAAACCTTTAAAGCCAGTTCAGCAAAATATATTAATGTTTGTTATCATATAGAGTCACTTCAAAACTTTGTAACGTAATTGAATTGTAAAGCATCATACTGTCATGCGAGAAGAAATCTCTTCGGTATTATAAAGGTTATATTTTCCACATGTGATCAGTAACGATAAATAAGAGCTAATGGTCGTTCCATGTAACCAAATGGAACTGGTGCTGTCAGGCGAAAGTTCCCATTATTTCGAACGTACAATCAAATTTGCTAACATCGCTTCATCGAAGAATTTAAATACATGAGATCCACTGAAAAGGTCAAATTTTATCTAGATTGCTTATTATTAAAGTAGCAGACTCTTGTTAGTTACATTTGTTCCTATGTTTAAGAGTTTTAAATTATCCAAACAGTTATGTACGGTTGTGGCTGGTGATAGAACATCGCAAGTGTTTTTTAACATCTATATCTTGACGGCATCCTCACCGAAAGAAACTGTTATCACACAAGGAACTTTGGTCCTGTAAAAGTGAGGATGCAAGCGACTCCAATCACACGGCCTTTGAGGCACCTCTCATATGGTGTAAAAAACAGCGTCCAATGTCTTGAATATTTAAATCTGACGCAATGGTGTGTGCCATACAACAAGTACAACATCTATATATAACCTATAAATCTTCTACAGTTATCGTTTTTCTATTTAACACCCTTTCTTTAAATGAATCGTTTTTCCTTTTCTTTTTGTGGATATTTGTGTTTAGCACTTACAATTGTACAGCAGTTTGAAACGAAACAGTCGTTTTGTAATGACAGTAATTTCGGCAATTGGTAAAAATAGTGTTCGGAACTGAATTCTTGCATTTGAATTTGACGATGTTGATTTTAAAGTATGTATGTGACAAGAATGTCTCCAATAACGAGCAAAGTTAGCTGAAGTTCCGTATGCTGTTGACTGAGTTATTGTCTCTGGCATCATGCCAATAAAAAGACTGCATTTATCTAAGGTTACTATACAAATTTCAGAACTAGTGACAATATCTAGTTTTATCTATAACGCAAAACGTGCACACATTAGTTGTACAAAAATATACATATAGGAACATGTGTAACTGAAGTACACAAATTTAGAAATTGAAACAACGTCGTTATTATAAAAGCTGAATGGGTCATGCAATAAAAATAAATGAATGCTTCCTGGACACATTACAATTTACTGTTGACAAGAATGTGGATATTGCGCGAAACACAATGCACTGCCTTTCTGTATTTGAGAAAATTGCCAATACCTTAGAGAAAATAGAGTAGTTTATTTAGAATGTAACAATCATAGCAAAAAATGTTTGCAATCAAATAAATCACGCTTACATGAAACCGTCAGTTCAGAAGTCGAGGAAATGACGTTTAATGGCATAAGCCCAAAATAATGACTTCTGTTACGGTATATTGAACAGCATGTTATATAAGCAACATTACAAGGAATGGATAACATCAAACGCAACTGGAGTTATAGATAGAGAATTAATGCTGAAATGGAAACGATAAACTGACGGAGGTCTCCCTGTACACATCTACACTATAACTGACGGAGGTCTCCCTGTACACATCTACACTATAACTGTGTAACGTTGCGTCTCCCTGTACACATCTACACTATAACTGACGGAGGTCTCCCTGTACACATCTACACTATAACTGTGTAATGTTGCCGTTTCGCTAATTCTAATTTATTAAACATCTTCAAAAGAAATATATTGAAGTCCAATTACAATATTCAATATGTACAAAATTGGCCAAAATGTTAAACAGAAACATTAAAATAAAAACAAATTATAACTACTTTTTAAAAATCCAAATCTTGCAACGTGTTGAGATACATAAGTCTTGAAAATAATAATATACTTTTCAAAGTATGCAGTTAATTCATTTTGATGTTTTCCGGAAGAACCTTTTGATTTAGAACAGTCCTAACCTGATTTCCTGAAATCGATCAAATTGATCAAAGATATCGAAAACTGATCAACGATATCGAAAGTAAATCTAACATTTAGCTATTACATTATGTTAAAACTGAAATATTTATTTCGAGATCTCATTGCATTACCCTATATGTCATCTGACGA
The DNA here is from genome assembly GCF_021730395.1 of Mercenaria mercenaria. Lineage (NCBI taxonomy): Eukaryota > Metazoa > Mollusca > Bivalvia > Venerida > Veneridae > Mercenaria > Mercenaria mercenaria. The sequence continues at coordinate 73,260,727 of NC_069376.1, read as the reverse complement.
CTTCCAGAGGTTGTTGAATGGTGATACTAATATTGAAAGATGTATTGTTGAACTGAGGTAAGGGAAAAAAAAACATGCGCAAATAATATAATCGTAACATGCTGAAGATTGGACGTGCTCGCGGCTTTATTTTTATTTTTTTGCTAATATTTGCCAATAGATGAATTCACCAAACTGAAACAATAGCAAAATTATCTCGCAAAATATAAACAACGCGAATATAGGGAAATGAAAACATGAAACCAGATGCTAGTTAACATTTCAAAGTGCAACTTGATGTGGTTACAGTCTAACCTGTAAATGGCAACTATCTATATTGAACGAGGGTGTATTTTATATTGGTTACGTAAACACTAAATGGCCATGGTATTTCTTGAACGAATTTCCTCAATAGATAAAATCATGTATTCAATATGCGAATACTGGTCAGTCTTTGCAATTACTGTCGCCTACTGTATGTCAAACAGTCATACTGTCTATGGTAATTCAACTACGTATACGTACACAACAAACCATTATTGCAAATATGTCAACTAAGTTATTATGTTCTGATAATCAGATTATTCACGGTAATGTGTGTGCTTCCTGTCTCAAGAGAATATCCTTACAAAACCGGTAATGGATTCTTCGTTATTCACGGAAACACTTTGTCGTCTGGAAATGAAGAAAGGTAATTTTTTTTTTCAGATTGTATTACGAAATGTAAACTAAATGTTTACTTTTAATAACTTTTGTCTTTAAAGTTGCTGTATGTTACATCAAATGAAATTATATGTTCTTGCATTAATAACATATTATGCAATTAATCTGTATACATGTTTACTTTCTACGCACATGAGCACCTGAAATAAACCTTAGAACAAGTAAGAGTGGAAGTAAACATTTTTTGCAAGTACTCAAGCTTTTCCTTTAAAAAGATACAACAATACTACTAACGACTTCCGTTTTTATGAAGATATAAAATGTTACAGGTTGTACATGTCTGAGTTTTATGCCGTTTGGATCTGTGAGATAGAGTATTTGTCTCACAACGGTCATTTAATTCTTAGTTGGCGGGTGCATGATTTCTTGCCATACTATTATCAAAATAACAGAGCGGTTAGAAAATAAATCTACAAATAAAATAAAATAAAGTTGTGGTAATTTTTAATCTGAGGTATATCCAAACCTAGGAAGAACCCCGTATTCACATAAAGGTCTACCTCGGACGAGATATCTTTCTCTACAACGCATGGGTTAAGTAGATTCACTTTGTCTGAGAAAAAAAACTTCATGAACACTTGTTTGTTCCAGTACATGTATATCAGGCATGTGTGTATACATATATTGAGGCGTTTCCCCGTGTTACAGAAATCATCGCTGATTTCCATATATCTCTTTCCTAATTCCTTAATTCCAAATCAATTACGTCTGTTAGATTTATATAAGCTGTCTGCTACTACCTTATTAATCACGTGTCAGCAACAATGAAAATTCTTTGTACATTATTGTAACAATAATGGTTTTCTAAGAGTTATGCTAGTAAAACACGTTGACAGGATTTCTACAAGATATCTGCAAGTGATGAAATTTAAAGCTTTTTTGCTATATATTCTAAAAGAATCACAGTTTTAACTGTTTCGGTGTACAAGTATTACCTTCAAATTAACAATAATGTTAACATTTCATACAGTGACAATCCGACAATGACAACAGTAAATACATGTACTTCCATCTTCTATCTGTCACAATGCACTGTCAATCAAAACTAAAGTTTTAAACTAGGAGTTATTGTGTTGATCTGAGTAGCCATTCTTGGAACGTATATTGAACAAACAAATTTTCCGAATCTCAAGACACAAACTCTCTTCCTATCTTGTTTTGCAGGTTATAGTGTGTGCAAGTCCCATTTTCTTCTTTATAATGACTTATTTGCAATTCTAATAGTCACGCATCGTGCTTCCCTATTTTCATGCTGATCGAACTATATATAGACCTTGTTCTGACTTTTGCCTGCATTTCGAGACAAACGACTGTCCCAAATGATCTTCTGATCTGATGACATATTCTATTTCAAACATATTAAAGCTCCGATGTCATTATACGCCTTAATCATTGCTGTATTGGCAATGTAGAATAAATGTCACATTAATATAAAAAAATAGGCGTACCTTGCTTTTACAAAATATCACTGATAGTAGAACAACATAAAGTGACATACTATTCGTGCGTTTTAAAGAGATACTAATCCTCCAAACTAAATGAACCATTATGACAACATTAGAATTTAAATGTCTGTCGCCAGTTGGTGTATAAAAGGGTTGCATGTGCATGAAACAACAATAAGAAATAACATGTCCTCTTAAATAACTGGATATATCATATGATATTTTTTTTAGATGTTTAATAGTTAAATAAATTAGACGAGGACTAATGGAGTTCTTCTCGCGTCCAAGTCCTTTTAACAACATTTTACATATGCACGATCCTTGCAAAACATAAACAAGATACTTTGTTCAAATCAGCATGGATGTCCCATGGATGACGATATATGGAACTTCTAACCTATGTTTTCTTGAATAAAATGCTTCAAGAAGTTTTTAATAATAATATTAGGGCCGACAAAACTGTTTTTGAAAAAAGTAGTTAACTTCACAAACCCACGTATTTAATGAACGTTAAACTAAATTGTTCAACAATTTGTAGCTGGAATACAACTAAGCAAAATTTCATGATATCTTTCAGAAAACCTTTTTATTGACGATAATCCTAAGAAAACTCATGTTTTATCATGATAATGGTAATAATTTTTATACAGGCAAACACAAGATAAACGAAGATTCTGATTAATATCAAAGACAATGTTTAAGGTAGCATTAGTGCCATCCAAAGCGAAACCCTAAAGCAGTGTGTGTATCTGTGTGTGCGTGCTTGCGTGCGTGTGTGTGTGGTTACAGACAAAGTAAAACAAATTGGCAAATAAACTAAGGATCGCAGTGTTACTTCGCCATGAAACGATCAGTGGCAAAACCATCACCATTCATTCTATACAAAATTTGACAAATCAGATATTCCCTTTGGTTGCGTAACCGTAAATAACATTTGCTTCGTTTTACAAATTTTCCACAGATCTACATAAGAATGCCCTATCCATTACTTCTGCAAGCTTTATCTCCGTTCCAAGCTCTTATCTTATTAATAACGCACCATAACGTCTTAACAGAGCAACTGCAAAAGAAATCCACATTTATTGTGTATGCTGACTGTTCTATGGTATGATTCATCCGATAATTTCTCTATACAAATTTCATCTATAACTGTTTGCTAAGAGTTTCTGCTAATGGGAACATTTTATCTTCATTTCTCTGCAAGTTATCAGCAAATAATACAATTTTAAAATATGATAGCATCTATGACGTAAGTCGGACGTTTTTGCATCTTTTGAAAGCCCCATAACAATGTCATGTATAAAACCCCAGTCACACTATCAGGTATTATGGGCTAGGAATTACTTCCTTTCCAACAAATACGGATCGCCAAATGTTTGCCCCATAATTGGGATATTACGTTTAACCTTAGTTTCTAGTAAGTTTCCAGTGCGTTTAACAACGTATTACTAGGTCTAAAATGGCTAATTTAGGACATTCCGTTATGTGGAGTTGGCGTGGGCACAGTTTTTGCAGCACATTTCGTTGTGTCGTACTAGCGTCTGCATCTACGGGCCATTACGAAATTTTAAATATCTTTGTGTGTCGTGAGTGTCCCACTGGCCCCTAAAACAACATGGGTAATCTACTGAACACAGACAATAGTCAATAACCCATGACATTGATAAGCAAAAGTGAGTTTGTTTTCAGTTATCGCGTGGAAACCATTTTCCAGCTCATGGAAATCGTAACCTCTACCTTAAACCTACTAACCCACAAAATGAATAGTTCACCCACTGACGACTATAGGTCAAAACGGTCTTCAGCTATCGATCGGGAAGCGAATTTCAACTCGAGGTAACTGATATTTTGACTTTTCAGCAACCGAACTCAAAGTCGATATGACTCTCCTGTCAGTCACGATTAATCTGTCTATTATGTTTGAGATCGATATGCTAAAGTATTTTTATCTTTCGGAAACCCAAACCCAGGAGACGGACGGACGGACGGACTGACAAGCAGTAATTATTTCTTATTTTGGGGTGTAGATATAGCAAAATAAAAGTAGATAGCGAGTAATATAGATGTACGGTGTAATAATTAGAAGAAAAGAAAATGACACAGCCATCAATCTAATCTACATTAATAACCTAATATCTATTAGGATGATGTTATAATAAATGTTACCTAATTACAATGTTCTCTTCCATACTGTACGCTAATGAATCAAAACATAATCCACTTACAAAGAACAATTACTCCTTTGCTAATGCTTGTTGTGTCTTTTAACCTGCTCACAATTACCTAGTACATCTTTCTTGTAGATAAAGTTGTAAGCTGTAATATCGGGAGAAAAAGCAAGCTATCCCTGTACAGTACAATATGTATGCAAGTTTTTCTTATTACACGACTGCAGAAAAAAACCATAGGGCCAATTCGCTTCTCTCAAACTGGGACATGCCGGTCACGTAAGCTGCAATATAAAAAAAATCCAATTTTTAATGATGTTCTATTGTGGCCTGTTCCAAATAAGTTAGCAAACTATTTCTTGCGGTGTGTCTCTAACTTTACTGGTATTAACCCCAAATTTTCAAATGTTTACCCGATTTCATATCGCAAAAATATATGATTTGCCGCGTTGACTATCTAGCAAAACCTTTGGTTCGTTATATGTAAAGCGCCTTTGAACGTGTTTATCATGAAAAGGGCGCTATATAAATCTGGTATAATGATAATAATAATAATAATAATAATAATAATAATAATAATAATGCTTCCTCTCACTTATCGTAAGGAAGAGTTTACAGTATTGATGCAACAATATAAGACCCAAAGTGCCCTTCCGGGCATTATTTCATCATGGGCGGTCAACTGGATAAAACTACCAATCTTCCGAAGCAAGTCTAATCCTCAACAGAAAAATTCAACGCCTCGAGCGTGGGTCGAACCCACATCGGAAAGGGGCAAGTGATTTGAAGTCTGCGACATTAACCACTCGGCCACGGAAGCCTCTACTCTGTTGTTGCAGAATAATCCGTCAACAATTGATCTCATTAAAAAACAATCATTGAAAGAGCCCAGTAATAAAACACATGCTTTTCACTCCCTCCCCTAACAATTTAGGTAAAACTTCTGTTGAAAAAGACATACAGCTTTGACACAAATGTTGAAATACTTTAATTAATACCTCAAATCGTATACATACTAATTATCAAGCAATGGCAATGTCCTTAAAATATAGATCCCTGGCTCTATCGACTGATAACCAGTTCGTTGCTGATTTTGTTTATTCCAATGAAAATATTTTACCACATTATGACGATTTACTTATAATGGGAGATTTCATCTTGCATATTTAACCGATGAAAACAGTTCTATTACAAACTTCAAGGACTCCCTAGTAGCAATAGGCCTGGAACAACACGTGGATTTCAGTACTCATACAGGAGGACATAGCTTGGATCTAGTCATAACTGAGTCACTTAATGGTATTCATGTAGAGAAATGTGAGCCTGGACCATTTTTATCTGATCACTGTGTTGTTAATGTTCTCTTAGATGTTATAAAAGAGAATATTACTAGTAGGAGTGTGACATTTAGAAACTTTAAAAATTTAAACGAATCAGAATTTTCAAACGACCTAAGTGCAATAAACGTTGATTCACAGAATATACAATGTAGACAAGTTTGTGAAAGAGTTTGAATCGGAAATAGAGGATGTCCTGAATAAGCACACACCTCTAAGAGAAAAAAAACTATAATTCAGAAAGCACCCAAACCTTGGTTCAATAAAACATTGCAACTTTTAAAGCAACAAGTTAGAAAGTCTGAGCGTACATGGAGGCGTTATGGTAAAACAGATCACTTTGAATCGTATTAATCAAGTCAGAAATGAATACAATTTTAAAATCAAACATCAAAAGAGAAACACACTCAGTGAAAAGATAGAGAACGCTAAAGGTGATTCCAAGACTCTGTATGATTGGTATCTGAGCTAACTGGTACCAAATCTGAAAACACACTACCTCAGGGTGAGTCTAATAATTCATTGGCCGAAAAATTTGCTGACTTTTTCATGGCAAAAATACGTCAATCCCTAAGTGAATACCAAAACTCTGAACCTCAAGTAAAGGATATATAAGATTTAAACAAATTTACTGAACTGACTCAAGATGAAGTGAAAAATCTCATCACTGAAATGAATACTACGTCTTCGGAGTTAGATATTTTGCCAATACGTATTCTGAAATCACATGTAGATGAAATTCTCTCTAGTATCATAGTATCACAAAATTGGTGAATCTCTCATTACAACAAGGTGTTTTCCCTGTGAAATACAAACAAGCAGTTGTTAGACCTCTGCTAAAAAAAGCCGATCTTGAACTAGAGCTTTTCAATTACCGTCCTGTGAGTAATTTATCATTTTTTATCAAAACTTATTGAGAAAGCTGTTTTTTACAGATTAAACAAACATGTAAATCGAAAATGTCTTTTGTCTAAGAACCAGTCTGCATACAGGAAATAACATTCCTGTGAATTTGCGCTACTTCGGTTAGTCAATGATCTTCTAAGTGGTATGACGAAAAAAGAAGTCACGACCCTTATTGCGATTGACTTAAGTGCGGCATTTGACACTGTCGGCCACGACATTCTTCTAGATGTCCTAAAAGCACAGTATGGCGTCTGTGATATAGCTCTTCAATTGATAGACTCCTATTAAAGGCCTCGTACTTGTAAGATTAATATCAACAATGTATATTCTCCAGACCGCCATCTTGAATGCAGTGTGCCCCAGGGCAGTTGCCTTGGTCCTTGGCTGTTTCTCACCTATGCTGGAACTCTTTTTGATGTCATTCCAAAATCCATATCAGTCTACGGTTTTGCTGATGATCATATAGCAAATAAAAACTTTCGTCCTACATCTGTTTCCGTAGAATAACAAGCGATCGGAGACCTTGAAAGGTGCGCAGTTATAATCAATGACCGGATGAATAGAAATAAACTGAAAATGAACACTTCCAAAACTGAATTTATTATGTTTGGTAGCAGACCTCAACTGAACAAATGTTTTACAAATTCCATTAATATTGCTGGTGTTGATGTCAAACGTGAAAGCACAATTAGATATCTCGGTGCATTTCTTGACGAAACCATGAACTTTAAAGATCATGTAGATCGCAAATGTCGTACAGCCATGTTGAATTACCTACGAATAAAGAACATTCGAAAATACTTAACAAAAGCAGCCACTGAAATTTTAGTTTTGTCTCTAGTTATTTCACATCTGGATTATTGCAATGTCATACTGTATGGTGTAGCTAACTGTGAGGTGCGTAAGACGCAACGTATTCAAAACATGTGCGCAAAACTTGTCCTTAACAGGAGGAAATTTGACAGTTCTAAACAAGCATTGTACCACTTACATTGGTTGCCGATGAAAGCAAGAATTGAGTTCAAGATACTTTCTTTCATGTATAGTTGTCATACTGGCAGAGCACCTCTGTACTTAACAGAATTGCTTACAGAGTATATTCCTAGTAGACAAAGTTTGAAATCGTCTGAAAATTCTGAATGTCGTTATGTTATTCCATACAACAAGTGCAAAACATTCATTGCTAGAAGTTTCTGTACTATTGGTCCAAAAACTTTGGAATGAACTGCCGTTAGATGTACGCAAAAGTAAATCACTTGACACATTCAAAAACAATCTTTAGACACTGTATATCAGAGATTTCGCGGCATTGTTTTAAGTTTTTGATAACTGTTTATAATGCGAAAACAGCAGGTGATAGTTCTTAAATTTTTGTAAAGGGTTGTACATTTCAGCATTTATATTTCCAAGGTTTGCTTAGTAAACACACTTGTTGGTAAGGCTCTATTGGTAGGGTAGTGTGTAGTATCTATTTCTTAAATAGTATATGATGGCACCATTAACCGGGGGTTTGAACCTCTATATGCAGCTCGTCTGGGCGTACCGGATGCTTTAAGCACTGGTATTGGCAATAGGGGTAAAATGACCTCAAGGGGAGGGGCGTGGTCATGACTGTTTATTACAATAAGGCTGCTATTTCGAGGATTGTTCAAACATGAATGCATCTAGAACGTTATCTCGCTAAATAATGCGAAAATCACGAGGAATTTAAGATTATTGGGCAGATAAACATGTTAGCTTTACATTGATACCACACCCATTAAAATCCGTTCACTTCAGCTGTGTCTATCGCTCGCTAAACATTGCCTACTCGTGTATACTAATACAAAAATGGTTGGAAGAAGGTCAGCGTACGCCGTTGAAATACGGTCCTATATTAAGAATCGTTGTATTCTTAGCATAGGGTGTAAAGACAATTTTGATGAAATATGTTCTGTTTATGGGCATAATGAAATGTCTTTTTCGACAGTTATTCGTTGGTTTAAGAAATTCAAATGTGGATTAGTTTCAACAGAAGCTGCATCACATGGCCGTCGGCCGAAAACAGCAACGTCTGCCAAGATGGTTGCTAGAGTGAAAGAAATAGTTGCTACTGATGCAAGATAGACCACTAGGCAAATAGCTAGTATGGTTGGCATCTCATTAGGAGCAGCTCATACAATTCTAAAAAGTAATTTGAAAACGAAAAAGATCGTGCTAGGTGGATTCCCCATCTGTTGACAGATGAGCAGAAAAAGGCACGCGTGCAATGCGCAATATTGTTGCTTAAACAGTTTCCAATTTACAGTGCACGGTCTTTCGCAAATGTCGTCACTGGTGACGAGACATGGGTTCACTTTTTTGAGCTCAAACGAAAGATTCAGAACAAAATATTGGCAACAAAGTCTGGCAAAAGACCATTCATTGCAAAGCGGATCATGAGTGTCAAGAAGGTAATGTATGCCATATTCTTCACAACTCAGGGTCCTGCCATTCAGTTTGCTGTACCTAAAGGCAAATCCGTAAATGCGAAGTTTTACAGGACTAAAGTTCTTCGAAAACTGAAGAAATATTTCAAAAATCGAAGACCTGCAACTGGTTTGACCAATGTCAGATTGCTACATGACAATGCGCCATCGCACAAGGCGTCTGTTGTACAAGACTTTCTGAAGCAGGAAAAGGTTGTTGTGTTCCCTTACCCTCCGTATTCGCCTGACCTTGCCCCGTGTGACTTCCTCAAAAAAATACCTTTCTGGTCGAAACTTTGTGCAGCTCAAACACCTCGGTTCTGCAATATTCCAGTGTCTTCTTAGTATACCTAGAAAAGACTATGAAAATGCCTTCTAGGTTTAGATTAGAAGACTGAAACCTTGTATATCTGTTGGAGGTGAATACTTCGAGGGGATCAAATAAAATTTTCATTGAACTCTGTCAAGGATACATTTTTATGTGCTTAGATGCATTCATATTTGAACAATCCTCGTATTATTATTGTCATTATTAATATTGTTATAATAACTATTATTGATATTATTATTTTTATTATTATATACAACGCCATAGTAATGTATGCTATGAAAACTATATTAAATTATTTTTGTAAAATTCTGTGTTGCGATTTATCTACGTCTCACTAGAATTGACGCATGCGGCCGATGTTGTGCCATACGCCTGTGGCTTAATGGAATGGATGTCTCAAAGATAATGATCTTTAATATTTAAATGAAAACTCATCATGATTGTTCATAATTCTGTCTAACCCGATCTAAGTATAGACTCGTTTTACCTATGCTCGACCAAATTTACATGTACTTTTTCGGAACAAATTAAAACCTGACAAGGTTGTGGAAAACCTTTAGTTTTTTAAGTGACCTACTTTTATTGGTAAATTTCCACCCAAGAGTTACTGACATTGATCAGGATAAAATATGTGCCGGTTCAAACTTTAGGGTGTAAAACACTAAATTTTAAAGTGACATTTTCCTATGCTCGGCCAGACCGATTTCTTTTTTTCAGAGGTAATTATAAAATCAAACAAACAAATATTTTTATAGTCAAAATTTCATATTTTCTAGTTTTGTTTTCAGATTTGAAAACCAATAAGTTTCTGACGTTCAAACAAGAGATAGAAACACCTACCTGAACTGCGGGTTTAAGGAACATTGGTAAATGGTGTGGTAAATGGTGTGTCTGCAATATCCATCAAGTAATTTAACAAGCAATCGAACTATTTTAACAATCAAACAAACCTAAAAACTTCAAAAAGTCAAATTTCCATAATCACTTATCCAACTTGTCATATGGCACAGTTGATATTTTTATCTCAAGCGTCTACATGATGCAACTAATGAAAGCGCCATTTTTGTTTTGACCAGGGCCCGTATTCATAAAGAATCTTAGAATCACCTCTAAGATATTTCTTATCTTATTTTTTTAGACTTAGTTATGAGATATTCTTAAGTTCTTGTTCATAAAACGACTTAGAAAAATCTTAGCGAAAAAAGAATAATTTTTTCTTAGTTTCATTTCTATGTCTATATTTAATAAGAAATTAGGAAAGCCTGTCACATGTTAAATTAAGCTGAATATTCCAATAAGTTTATACAGTAAATATGCAATTCATGAAAAACTGTTAACTGCGGTCATTGGCGTCCATTCTATTTTTACTTTTCTAAGATAATTCTTAAAAGTTAAGATAAATGGCCACCTGTCTTAAATTTTAAGAGAAAAATCACCTACTTAAGATAATTTCTAAGCCAAATTTTGTAGTACAATTCTTAGGCAAAAGTGTTTCTAAGACACATTTTAAGCCAAAAATGAGAAAAACTTAGAAAATGTTAACTTCTAAGATATATTTCTATCTAAGATTCTTTATGAATACGGGCCCTGTTGAGAGGTTTGTTTACATTTTAAATTTTACTTTCAAGTCAATAGTGAATTGACACTTGCAAATGATTTCCTGAATTTTTTTTGTAGATAAGAAAATGAGAATTGAGTTAGACAATATAGATAATTTTTAGTATACTGCTACTAATTTGAATTTCATGAACAACCCTCAGTGTGATTCAGTTTTTAGTGGGTTCGAGCTTCTTTCAGAAACCGCCGTTGAAAAACTGATAACATCTTCAAAGTTGGACGTCATTCCCATTCTAAAATTGAAAGAGAACTTGCCATATTTCATCAAAATTACAAATATCATCTAAACGTCACTGATATCAGGCGTGTTTCCAAGTGAGTGGAAGAGTGCAGCCATTATACCCCTGTTGGAGAAAAAAAAGGTCTTCCCTTAAAACTCAAGAACTATCGCCTTGTGTCAAATTTGTCATTTTTATCAAAGATAATTGGAAAAATCTGCATTGCAACAAATAACTACACACTGAGTCAAATAGCCTTCTACCATCATATCAAAGTGCATATCGTAAATACCATTGTGTAGAAACCGCAATGATTAAAATGTACGGTGATCTATTAGATGCTTCAAGCAAGAAACAAGTTACGATCGTGGTAATGATTGACCTTAGCGCTGCTTTTGATACTATTGATATTCCAACTGTTTTAAAAATTCTGAAAGTTGATTTTGGCATCACTGACAAGCCGTTGAAATAGGTAGAATCTTGTCTAACAGAGAGACAAATGAAAGTCATCATTAATAATGCGTCCTCTGAGACTGAGTCAATGCATTATGGTGTCCCTCAAGGCTCCTGTGCAGGCCCAGTGATATTTACAATGTACATTGCTACCCTGAACAAAGTTGTTCAAAAGTATTCTGCAGAACTCTATGGATATGCCGACGATCATAAACTCGCTTTCAGAATTCAAGCTGGCAACATGCAAAATGAGTCATATATCTTTAACCAAGTTCGTAGTTGTTTGGATGACATATTTATGTGGATGACCTATTCAAAAACGGAAATTATTATCTATGGAACTAATAATCAGCTAGCTAAAGTTAACATCACGAGTGTAAATGTTGGTGGTTATGGATCATGTTCGAGATCTTGGTGTGCATATGGAAAATACTCTGAATTTTAACCTACACATTAAAAAGAAATGTCAATTTGCATATGGTCAGCTGAAGAATCTGAAAAATCTGAAAGGAATTCAGAAACACCTGTCACAAAAATCAACATAAATTCTAGTGCATGGTTTAATTCATTCTCATATTCATTTCTGCAATGGTTGTTTTACCGACATACCAGCATATCAGATTGAAAAACTTCAAAAAGACCAAAATCATGCTGCACGAGTTGTGACCAATGCTTTATTTATTGAACCAATTACTAGCATCTTGAAACAACTATATTGGCTCCCTGTAAAGGCAAGAGTGATATTCAATGTTCTAGTGTTGATTTTTCTAGTTATTCAAGGCACTGCTCCATCTTATCTTAATGAACTTCTTCATCCTGTTCAAAATACTACATGCAAAACAAGATCATCAAATGAAATAAACTTTGCTATAACAAGAAAAAGAACAACATTTGCAGATAGATCAGTGCGTGTTATAAGTCCAAAATGTTGGAATGCCCTTCCAAGAGACTTAAAAAGAATTAAAAGTGAAAATAAGTTCAGATGTAAACTTAATACACACCTTTTTGAAAAGTTGTTCAAGTGACTTTACAAATAAAAAGCAGGACAATAATGTCACACTGTCATACTTTTAAAGTGACTGTATAATTTGTAATTGTTATAGTATGACAAAGCCTTTTTTGGATTGTGACAAATTAAGTTATACATTTTAAGATTATTGTAAAGCGCATTCTTTTTGCGCCATATAAATGTACTTGTATTTGTATAGTTTACCAAATTATCAATAAATGTTAGAAGACTATCAAATACGTTATTCCGGTACTCTTCTTTAAGAATTCGGGAAAGACGCATCATTTTCAAGAGGAAATTCACGGTAAGTATTTTGACAGAGGCAAAGAAGCTGTCTTCTGTAAACAAAAAAAGTCCCTTAAAGATCTAGATCAAGTGTGTATGTTATAATACAGGGTGCTTGGATGGAAATAAGTAAACAACAATCATGAGTTCAAAGGTTTTTTTCAGTAAACATGCACATTTATAAAAGTAAGTGTTGCTGTTGTATAAATAGTGGTCGAGCACTTGGCTGGTCGAGCATAGGTAATGACTCTAGATATTCAATCTAGACAGCTTATTGTACAAACTTGCCTTGAATAAGCATTTACGATCCTCATTACAAACATAATTGCTTCATTATGTTAGTAACGCATGATAATGTGTTCTGGTGGCTCATTGTCCTATCATTTTAGCGCTGTGTCTGCTATTTATAAACAAATCATAAAACAGTAATTCTTTGCACGTGTTAAACAATTATCCTGTCAATCAAACTCAACTGGAAACAATCAGACCTAATTAGTCCGCTTTCTACAATGGATATCGACAATGGCATTAAAACAATACAGTAACTAATGTCAATATACTATATGAAGTAAATTGTATCATTCAAATTAAAAGTTACAAGGTAGTTCTTGGGTCTAAAAAAATTCTTTGTTTCTGGTAACATGCTCAAAAAAATAGGGTAGGTAGGTCGGAGACAATTTTTTTTTTTTATTAAGTTGCTTTTCGGAAATTATTTTTGTGTCAAAAAAATGAATATAAATAAGGGGGTTATGCCTTTAGAGGATCAGTAAGTTGATTTCTAACATCACTGACCATAAATCATTAAAAGTGCAGTTTAAAAAAATATTCTCCAAGGCCATAAAAACATTTAGGGTCGGGCCAAACACTTAGGGTAGGTCGGGATACCGGAAACAAGCATTTTTTTTTTACGCCGGTATATCATTTTACCGAGATGCTACATACTCTAAGAAGGTCTAAACTATTCATTGAGACTACTTACGTCATAGGTTATGATCATGGTTTCATAAATGAAAACGTTTAGATAAATGAATGTCAGTCGGTGTAAGTTTATCATTTGGTATATATAACGCTGAAAGTAATGACTTTTTCACCAAATTTTATCGGACCAGGCAACTTGCAGACTTAAAAACACAAATATGTGCAATGAATTTGTACTCATTTAACAGTTACTATACTGAGTACATGAATTTGTATTGTGCTGACAGTATTTAAAAATTTTGCGTTAATCTAGTTTTTGAATCAGTTTAAAGTTATGCTGGTATATATTCAAAATTTGACCTTTCGTGAGTGAGTGAGTTGGGTTTTACGGCGAATCGACACAAAATGGTCATATATCGCCGACATTTTGTGAAAGTAGTGTACCCATAAAATTGCATTTCTCCAATAAGTAGATAATTGATGAACCATATGAATTAAAAATATATCAATATACCAGACTATACATGTCTTAATTTCCATACTTGTACTAGATCTATACTTGCTTACTTTTTCAAAATGGAAAGAAGTTTTCTTTAAACTATTAAGCGTTTTTTATGTTTGACGCTGAGAATAACGTTCTGAGAGGGGCCAGCTGAAGTCAATTTGTATCTGATATCGCGTTTACCGTTGATGACATGATTTCGCAGTTCGTCTTTTTTCCAAGTTTCGAAATGTTTAATTGTAAAATATTTAAGTTATTTCCTTGATTCAATACATGTATGTGATATTAATTCATTGCTTGCATTTTTAAAAAAAATATTAATTAAGGTTCCTCCATGGCCTAGTTATAAAAGTATTGAGACTAAAGAGAAACTGTTCCAAACTTACTAGTTATAAAAGTATTGAGACTAAGGAGAAACTGTGTCAAACTTACAAGTATATGCGACTTTGAATCCAGCTTGCGTGATACTCTGCTAGTGCTTAGTAAGTGGTCAATGGTAATACTCGGGTTGCTTCAACAGGCACTTGAACAAGAAAATAACTGGTCATCTTACATAGCAGACAGTTTTTTAATAAAAAAAAAACATCAGTTATATAAATCAAAACCGATCGAACAAACACCTTTACTATCACAGAGTTGATATCTTGAAATAAAAGTATAGTACAATTTGCGTAGTTGTAGTGTCGTGTTAATGTTAGTTTCCTCTTGGTACACGCCACCTTTTACAACAATGAAATGAAATGAAAAAGGTTGTTGCTGTTTTTTTTGTTTTGTTTGTTTGTTTTGGGTTTAACGCCGTTTTTTAACAGTATTTCAGTCATGTAACGGCGGGCAGTTAACCTAACCAGTGTTCCTGGATTCTGTACCAGTACAAAGTTCATCCTCCATCACTGTTTCGTGTGAAGAAATTGGCAGTGACTTTCGGAGAACAGGTTCGTATACTAGGTACAAACACCATGTACACATTGGTTAGGCTAGCTACCAGAAATACCGTATAGCGGGTTATTTCTGCTGTCAAAATATTCTGCGTTTTGGCTCCAAAAACTGTGAAACAAATTTCTGCGTGTTTAAATTCTGCGTTTTCACATAAAAGGAAGAGAATTTTTTGCGTTTTCGATGCCAGGGAGGAGGTAATTCCCCGCATGATCGGACGTCGTGAGAATGATAGCGTATGAAAACAATAAACTAAATTACCGGTAACTGCTGTAAAGTAAAATTGCTTTTAATGAATACATTGTAAGATATAATAACATGTGAATTGAAAAAAAAAGTCCAACAACAATTGTACAAACTACAACTGCAAACTATGGTATATCGGCATAACGGTTACTTAAGTATAGTTCGGAAGATCTTCACGAGGGATTAATAAGAACAACTCGAGTAAAATTC